>NC_056687.1:32402500-32702500 GCF_018350215.1 Panthera leo
CAATTTTAAATTTGCAAAGAAAATCTTTAGAAGCAACAATATAACTTATGATGTGCCACACCACCTTCTACAATTCTATGTATATGTCATTCAATTTCAGCAGCAACCCTATGAGGTAGGCACTGATATTATTCTCAATTTACAGATGAGAAAATTAAGACAAAGTGACATTCCATGGCTCAAATGTTTGGCAGCTGGTAACTGAACTGAGTCTTGCTTCTGTGTCTGAATAGCAACATATATAAGTTTTACTATTGCAAACATTTGTTTTCACAGTGATGAATATTAGAGAATCTTCACATTCCTAATGTAGTATCTGACTGAAAAGCCTGCTCAAAAGTGTTTCTACTATTTCTCCGTTGCCTCAATCATACACGAGCTTAATATCCATTCCCTTCCCTCACTATGGTCTGCATTGCACAGCCGTGGAGCCACCATGTCGATGTTCAAATCCTGGCCTTGTCCCTTATTATCTGTGTGACACTAGCTGCTGCGTATGTCCTTTCTGCCTCATTGTTTCGTGTATAAAATAGGGATAATAACAATATCCCATATATTACTAGAACCAAGAAAATTCTAGTGCAAACTAACTAGTTAATTCATATCAAGAACTTAGAATGGTGTTTGGCCTGAAGTAAGCACTGTACAAATGCTAGTTATTATAAATGTCACGGTCATCGGTTAGTCCTGTACTCGTTTCATTTGTTACTCCAATGCCCTGTGGACTTTACATTTCCTAACATTGCATAATACCTTGGAGAAAAACAAAAGGCCCGATTTACCTTTTGTAAGCACCAGGATACATACAATTGGGAAAAAAAACTATAAACATATATAGAACTTTAAAAACCCTGTAACATAACAGTGCCATTTTTTACTCTCTCTGAACGAACAGTTAAATAGTTCCAAGCCAAGGTGCAAGTACCACAAATTTTCCAACCTTTAAAAATTAAAAAAAAAAAACACCCCACTTTCTACAGTCCTGACAGCCAACCTCTATACGAGAAGCATCAACAGCAGCTTATTAATTGCATCCCTTTCAGATGACTTGAAAGGTTTAAACAACAGAAGAAAGAAAAAGTCAGTTTATTTGGGACAATGAAATTTAGGGCTTAGCAGCCACTGCTCTTACAAAGGTATCTAGGGAGGTACACTTACTAAGAGAAGTCTGTTTAAGCAACAAAATGTAAACATTTTTAAGGCAGCCAGAGAAGGAAAGCAATAACAGAATTTCCCCAACTTACTTTACTATTTTGAGCTTTGCTGACAACAGAAACTTTTCAGCTGCTGATCATAAACAGCCAAAAGGCTTATTTTAAGCTTCAGTCCACAACAAGAAAAATGATTCGGTATCTGCTGTGACAATGCTCACAGCCACCTAGGAACTTCTGTGAGCTGTAAGACATACTCCTCAAGTAATATATGATGGCATAGAATCAACAAGAAAATAATTTGTACAGCAAATACAAGTGGACACAGTAATGAGTCAGAAGGACTTATTTAAACTAGAAAGCCCCAGACACAGAATAAATAAGCATTTTGGCAGAGGAGACTGGGATAGACATGAGTGTATGTGGATTTGGGAATGTGCTTCCCTGCCGGAAATCATTCAATTATCAAAATTCTTCCCCCCTGAGACTTACAAACAGAAACCTTGGCCTGTGCTCAAATATTAAACATTAATGATGTTCTCCTGATGCTTAAAGAAAAGAAGGAAAGCTGTGGTCTATGTTAGTTGTTAAAGAAGCAGTTGTGAGGAAACTTGGGACAGAATTTGGAAAAAAAAAAATAAATGATATTGCCATCAGCTTCCAGCTTTATTTTTCTAGTGAGAAGGAAAGCATTTCTGACCACTCTTAGTTCCACTTTGAGATAAGTGATCTCTTATTTACTTTTATGATGGCTTGCAGATTTATTCATTCATTTAACAAATATTTATTGGATGCCCACTGTGTGCCACACATCGTAGAAAACTTGAGGTACAAGGTAAAGATGACAGAGTTTATGCCTGAGAGAGATAAAGATCCTGGAGAAGAAGATAGCCAAAAGGCAGTGCAACAGAAAGATAATTGCAATTTTCAGTAAGGAACATGGAAAAATCAAACAAAAGGCTGAAAGAAAGGATAACATAATTCTGCCTTACGTAGATTAGACACATGGCAGGGAGTTTGGATTTTATTCTAGGTCTGAGAGTAAGTCACTGCAAGGTTTTAAAAAGAGAAATGTTGTGACCCGATGTATAAACATCACTTTTGCTATCGAGTGAAGATGTGTAATAAGGGATCAGAAGCAAGGGTAGAAGCAGGGAAACCAGTTAAGCTTTTGTTGCAATGATCTAGGCAAAAAGACAAGGTGGCTTCTGCAAGGAGATGACAATAGAGTGAGATCAAATTTCAAATTCAAGCAATATTTTGGAGGGTCATTAGATCTTGCTGCTAAGAAACTAAGTGTGGGGATTGCAAGAATCTTACCTGACCCCTAGATACCTAGCTTGCATAACCGGATCCACAGTATTTTGTTTTGTTTTTACGTTAGAGCCTAAGACCTTATTCATCTTACAACAGAAAGATATATAGTATTTTGTTCTGTGCACTGAAGGGTATAAGATTTTAAGGGAGGTCAGCTTGGGAGGAAGGGGAAGAGGAAGGGTACTATCGCAGACTCTTAGGAATAGTGGAGACAGTAAATACATTTGTATGTATATCAACTATTATTTAGGAATCTATCCATTACTCAGATTGCTTTTCTTAATTTTGTTGCAGTTGCAAAGTATTCAACTTTAAACTACTGTCACTGCTGTTAAAGTGTATTTATTTATGTATTTACATATTTGTTTTTTAATACAAAAATTCAGAAACACGTCTATTGAATTATGTAGGTTAGTAGGTTGGGGAATAACATTTTGTGTTAAAAATTCACGTGGCCAAAATAAAAAAAAAAACCTGACTCTTAACTATAGAAAACAAGCTGAGGGGTGCCGGAGGGGAGGTGGTCAGGGGGATGGCTTAAACAGATGACAGGGATGAAGGAGGGCACTTGTGATGAGCACTAGGTGTTATGTGTAAGTGGTGAATTACTGAATTCTACACATGAAACTAATATTACACTATATGTTAACTGGAATTTAAATAAAAACTTGAAAAATGAAAAAAAAAATCTAGTTCCTGCAAAAAAAAAATTCATATGATCAAAAATTCATTTTATTGAGAAAACTCTCAGGGCAATTACAAAGAAAAAAAAGAATTTTTCTTTTCTTTCTTTCTTTCTTTCTTTCTTTCTTTCTTTCTTTCTTTTTGTGAAATGGTGACATATCGTGTCTTGTATTTCACAATGTACTTGGGTGAACAATGAATGTTAGGATTTTGTAGCTTATTGGTTAACAAGTGTTTCATTAATTTATGGTCACATCTCTGATACCATTAAACTAAGTAATTATACAACTTAGTATGGATACTTGGTTGAACTGAATCCCCCCAGATTTCAGGCCCACCTGGAACCTGTGGGTATGATACTTGGATATAGGGTCTTGTATATGGAATCAAGTGACAATGAAGTCACACTATATTAGGGTGGGTGTCCTTATGACCGGTGTTCTTGTAAGAAGGCAGCAATTTGGACACATACACAAGACCTACGAGGGAGAAGTCCCTGTGAAGATGAAGGCAGAGACTGGATTTATGTTGTTACAAACCGAGGAATGTCAAGGATTGCCAGCAACTCTGGGAAGCTAGAAAGTCAAGGAAGTATTCTTCCCTAGAACCTTCAGAGGGAGCATGGCCTGTTGGGACCTTGATTTTGAACTTCTTGCCTTCAGAACTGCAAGAGAAAAAAGTTCTGTTGTTTTAAGCCACACAGTTTGTGCTAATTTGTTATGGCGGATTTAGAAATCTAATACAGCATGTAGCAATAATTTAAATAGCATCCTGCACGTATTCAATAGCCATTATGTATCAGGTATTGTGTTAAATGAAAGTCTGTGAGAAAAATTTCTTATCAAGATTACTTATGATTCTGTTCATAACATAAATATAGTCCCAAATGGCTGTCTTCTTTAGAATTGTATCATCAGTTTATAAATCACAAAATATACCCTGCAAAGAACATAGTCACACATATGCAAGCATTCCATTAATCCACAACTTTTCATATTGGCTCCCCAGGGAGATGTCTTACACTACATTCTATTCCTGACCTATCAAACCTAGTGGACCATGAAACTGATTTGTAAGACTAAGCTGACCTTACATGTGTGAGCTAACTTATGTCAGGACACTGGTAATTCTCATATACTGAATACCTTTTAAACTAAAAAAATGCATTTCTACTGTTTATACAGTGTGCAAAAAAATGCATAATATTTATTTCTATGTGTGTAGTACCAAAATAACCATTAACCAAGTAGATTATTGGCATGTAGATCACAAAGAAATTGAGGTAAATTCCTTAAATATTTTTAATAATCCACACTAGTGACAAAGTATACAGAGTTAGAAAGATGTTTGTATGGTGACACGGTCACTAACAGACACCTGATGTGTCACTAGGAGACCCCGAGGGAAGCTCCCAATAGCTTGGGTGTTAAGAAGGACACTATACTAACATAAACATGCTCTGGAATGTATGAGAGGCTATCATTTGCACCACGAGGACATATTTTAGTTCCCACAATACTAAGAATGTGTTGGAATGCATCTTTTAACATTTTTAAGACCATGGCATTGAAGACGAGTGAAGGAGCTATCGGACCATGATCACTTGCTGGACTGCCAGCTACTTTTGGCTTGGTGACCAAATGATGAACTTATATGCCTTCACTTTAAGATGGCTTCCCATGCCTGCAGGAACTCTTCTGCACTAATTAGAACCAAGGTAAACAAAAGTAATGTTAAGAGTGATAGGCACAGGGCAAACAAAAGGCAAAATTGATCTGGTCTGGCAGAAGGCAGAACTTCTGCACGTGCTGAATCTGAATGAGTAGGGGAAAAAGGAAAGAGGGTAGACAATGAATATAACTTCGACTCTCAGAGGCTTCCCTCACTCTTCCGTAATTATGAACATTCTTACTATAACTGGGTAACTCTCATGTGTAAGCCATATGGATTTTTTTCAAGTGATTAAAGGAGAGTGTGACTGTAGAGTAATGCCAGTTCTGCCACTTGTCTCATTATGTGGTTTGGGTTGCGCTGTGGTTTTACCTCCCTGCAATTCAATTTTCAAGTATGCCTTGGAAAGAATATTTATCCACCTGGCAAAAAAGCTCTGGAGTGACTTCTTGTTTTATTTATTAACTTTCTTGAAATGCTCTTCTTGATTCCAAAATGGCTTCCGGCCCAGGGAAATCATTTCAGTACAGGCTCAGAACAGCTACATCTGCAATTAGCATGCAGATTATTGCGACAACATCTGACCATTTGACTATTATTCACAGAGCGTGAGACCATTATTATTTGTTCTTCGAGGAGCATAGACACCTACCACCAGCCCACGTTAGCCCTAACTACTGTTTTGTATAACAGGAACTTACAAGTCTGTCTTTTTTCTTTTATTTAAATTAGTTATTTAGAACTGTCAATGTATTTGGTACTTCTGAATCTATTTTTACTTGTTCCATTCCTTGACTAACGTCTCTCTCCCTCACAGAAAAAAAACATGCACATGCACGCATACAGACGCTAGCACAAATGGATGACTGAAACAAGAGAGGAATTAACAGAGATTATATTTGGTCCAGTAAACCTGGGGAGTCAGGAGAAACAATCAGTTTTCTGACACAAACTACAGTACCATGTTATGAAAGCAGTGATGAACTGGGAGAAAGAAGACTTAATTTGAAATACCAGCTCTCCCTTTAACTACATGATCTTGGGAGAGGCTCCTCACTTGGGAAAGTCCCATGGTGTGCAAGTCTGTATCATTAACAAGTTCATATAAGCCAAGACTGTAGTACATTTTCTCCGTGGTGTTCCACGGTGCTCAGAGCCATACCTAGATTAATCTATAACGTCATAAATGTTTTTCGAATCAGGCAATGAGCGAATGAACTTCATTTTCTCCATCTGCAGATGGACATAACAATGTTTATTCACAAGGGTTGTTACAATAATCAAATGACATATGGAAAAACATCTAAGATAATAACTGGCATGTAGTAAATAGAGCTTGAATACATTCTTTTAAATAGAAGATTGAAAAAGAACCTCCACATTTGTTGGGCTATGCTATCATCTGATCTTGTAATCAAAATAAGGAAACCAGTGCAATTGACTTTGTGCGTCCATCACCCATATACTGCCAGTATGGAAAAAGAAGTTTTTCCTCTTCTACCACTCTCTTTTCCCTATCCCAAAATGCATTTTAGCCTTAAGACAAAAAGGTATTGTTCTTATAGTTGATTTTACTCCTGAGCTAAGTAATTTTCTGAATCAGCATGTAATGGCTACGTTAGGCAATCTATTTGGATTGTCAGTAAAGTAGTATTTATATAAGCAAAAAAAAATCTGTATTCTAATCATTAGCATCACTGTGTTTTCCCACTTAAACAGAAAAAAAAAAAAAAAAAAAACCAAATGACTGCCCTGGAGTATAGGCAAACACACACACACACACGCACGCACACATGCGTGCACACACACACAATCTTTTATAGTGGTAGTGTATGAAGGGAGATTTCAGTAGTCAGAACTTAGGCTCAGACACTGCATAATGTCAAATATTAATCATCTGTCAGCCCTCCTACCCCCACCCTCACTGACAGCAGGAAGAAGTACATTAAGAGAATTGCTTCCCCATAAGTGAGGTAACATCTGCCTCAAACCTGGGTTACGATAGAGTCTGGACCATCTCCTCAGCAAGATCTGTTCATGTGGAATGTAACAGAGGCATTCAGTTTTGCCTGAGGGCTCTTTCAGGATTTGGAATGCATAATTTGGTAGAAACTGTAATAAAGTAAGCATCGTTTGGCATACCAGTAATCTGCATTGAATAAAGACTTCTGAGTTTAAAATTCATACATACAATTTCCATTCTGTTTTTTTTTTTTTTTTTTCTCCTCCCTTTTAACTACGTGAATCATGATGATAAAAAACACTGATGAACAGGGGTTCTTCCATCCATACATTTAAATAATGACTTTCTGGATTTTTTTTTGAACTTTGTCTCAAAGCAAAATAATACTTTCTAATTAGGAAGAGTCACCCTTTCCTCACAGCCTGTAGACACATGCCACATATGCTTATTACCAACCTCACATTTTTAAGTGTTTTCAGGAGACAGGGCTTGAGGGTGTAACGAATGGAAACAGTCTGCCCATGTTAATCTGGTATATTAAAACCAACAGGAACCAGTTACAGGTTAGAATTAACAAACTTTGTGCATTATGTGATTTATCCTCAATAAATGAGGAATGAAGAAAAATAAGAATAACAATGACATCTTATTAATACTTGAGTCAGAACTTTCATTCATAAGACAGATTAATCAGTAAAAAGTTAGAAAATAATATTAGGACCTCAGACCCACACTGAATGTATGAACTCATCTAAATTTGTCACTAAGATATTTGATAAAATCATAATAAGACTAATTTGTAAAATGCTTTACAAGGTAGGGGCGCCTGGGTGGCTCAGTCAGTTAAGCCTCCGACTTCAGCCCAGGTCATGATCTCGCGGTCCGTGAGTTCGAGCCCCGCGACGGGCTCTGGGCTGATGGCTCAGAGCCTGGAGCCTGCTTCCGATTCTGTGTCTCCCTCTCTCTCTGCCCCTCCCCCGTTCATGCTCTGTCTCTCTCTGTCTCAAAAATAAAAAAAAAAAAAACATTAAAAAAAAATTAAAAAAAATGCTTTACAAGGTAAAAACTACCTCACATGTACTTATTTCTGTGATTTTTTTTTTATTCTTAGGACAATCCTGTGAACAAGGTAAAATAGATATACCTTAATTTTTTTAAAAAAGGAAATAAACATATCCCATTTTTAATTTTAATTAAATTAAATTAAAATTAAATTAAATTTTTTTTAAATGTTTATTTATTTTTTGAGAGAGACAGAGAGTGAGCAAGGGAGGGGCAGAGAGAGAGGAAGACACAGAATCTGAAGCAGACTCCAGGCTCCAAGCCATCAGCACAGACCCCAACGCGGGGCTCAAACTCACAAACCATGAGATCATGACCTAAGCCAAAGTCAGACGCTAAACTGACTGAGCCACCCAGGCACCCTAACATGCCCCATTTTTAAGAAACATTCCAGATTATTCTGATCCAGGAGCTCCAGATGTATCGTTTACTGTGGGGTGAACTTCTACATGCAATTAGAATGTGTGTTAGTCCCTTTTAAAGTCTATGGATTTGAATTTATAGCTCGGTACTCCATATTCAGGATGAAGTCAGATAATGTACCTAGACATAGTGTTACTTTGTAGGCACAATTGGTCTTTTTCCTGAATAGGTGATATCTTCACAAAGGACATATTCTAGGGCCTATCACATATACTGTTACTTTCCAGAAAATAAACTTGAGACTGTAAACCTTTTGCAATGTTATTTAACACGAGGGGAAAATGATCCATTAATAAACAAATGCTGAAAGTGAGCCGAAATAGGTAGAGTTTATTTAAGCATATTTTTAGTCTGTCAGTCTAAGAATTTTGGCAACTAGTGAGTAGGGTATAAACTCGATTTTTGGACTCATGATTGATTTACATTAAATTCAGTACATGGTAGAGAAAGAAGGAATTTATCATTCTTTCAGGGAAAAAATTCCTGAAGGCCTTCTCACTTGCTAAAAATATCAAGTGGTACCCAAAAGTACAAATTAAAGTTGACTCTCTGGGGCAGGGATGGAGTAAATTAGCAGATCTTGAAATAATCATATAAACCAGAACTGCCACTTGGTTAGCCAGCCTGATAAATTGGACTCCAATGAATACGTTTTTTATACCATTCCATCATGGAAGTCTCTGATGGTCCAATCTCAGTTAGTCTGATATCGGATGCTATCTTTTCATTTACCGCAGCTCACAGATTAGTCAATTTGTTCATATTCCATTTGTTCATTTGGTCCCATAATGATTATCTGAAGTGAGCTGGAAAGGAAACAATGCCTTCATTTTATAAAAAAAGAGAGGCTCAGAAAGATCAAGTTGACCCCCCCAAGGTCATCCAGCAAGGCAGTGGTTGAACTGATACCAGAACAGTGTTTTTCTATGACCTTGCTACAACATGACATGCTCAAATGTTCCTTTTCACCTACAGGGGATAACCAGAGTCATTGTCCTAAACCACAAATAAGGACTAGAAGAAGAAATGAAGGCATGAAAGCAGCCACTGTAGATTCAGCTTTGTGCCTAACTTGGGTTACAACTTCTCACATAAATTAAAATCGTGTTTAGCAATGGTGAATAAGTGAAACCCCAACTAAGCATTAGATGATTTGGATGCATGGGCTCTTACTCTAACTAAATTGTGTATTTTTTTCCCTTGGAATGCACTGGTCATCTTTAAACATTTAGCTGCAATACCTTCAACCTGATGCTAAGTACAAGGGAGAAAAATTGAAATATGGTGTTCCCTTCCCACTGCATATCTAATTTCATACCCTCACTTACTTTTTACACTTTACTTTTAACACCTACAATTTGACTTCCTTTTGTATTTCATTGGGTTTTTTTTAACCACTTAACGTTTAACTTGTATGTCATCAAATATTTTCTCCTCAGAAAGAATATAGTGTACACATAATGAAATATGTTTCAATTCATAAACACAAAATATATATTTACATTTTAAAATTAGGACAAAGTATGAAAATCTGATAGTGCTATTTATTGGCTTACACTGTAGTTTCTTCATTTAAAAAGTTAAACACAGAGGTGCCTGTGTGGCTCACTCAGTTAAGCATCCAACTCTTAAACTCAGCTCAGGTCATGGTCTCATGGCTCATGAGTTTAAGTCACGTATCAGGCTCTGCACTGACAGCACAGAGCCTGCTCGGGATTGTCTCTCTCTGCCCCTCCCCCGCTCACATACTCTCTCTCAAAATAAACTTAAAAAAAAAAGTTAAAACCATTTATTGTTCTACTTTCCCCTTCATCCCATCTTAGCCTACTTTTGGCACACTGTACACATCTCAGTTTGCTTTTGAATACCACGGATCACATTAACATTTCTGTTTAGTGCTTCCCAAGCCAGTATTAATATTTCGTGGATTGTGTCACAGCAGGACCAAGGGAGAAACAGCTTCAGCGTGCATTCCTCCTGAAATTCGTAACTACTTTGGCCTCAAGTACAGTCTGGGGTTCAATTATTCAGCTCCTAGGCTATTGTTAACATTTTAAAAATTCTATTTCCACTGGGAGACACCAAACACAGACGACCACAAAGTTTGTCATTTCAAACTGTCAAAGACTTCAAACTCCAAACTTTCTTCAAAGACTGCATGTGTTAAGAACAACATAACACTGGGTAGCCAGCTGCAGGTGAAGGCTGCTGCAGGTTAGGCTGTCACCAAAAAATCTATTTAAAAAATGGTATTCATCATGGACAATGCGTTATAACGCCCACGCCGTTATGTGCCATTTTAAAGACATCAACTTGCAGAGAGGTGCTTTTACTGAACAACAGAAGAAAAAAAGATATATCGCTAATAATCTGTGAACTTTGGGTGTTGGCCCTAAACCTTCATTTTAAAGCACAAGTTGTTTTAAAATCCTCCCCTTTACTTCTGTTCATAAAGCATAATAATCTTCTATACCCAAGTTTCTGATAATCAAGTAAAAGTGGCCAAAAGGAGTTTTTCAATCATAAAAAGCACTTTGTAAATTGTACTTCATCAGCAAGTATTTTTTTAGGTCTCTGAGGCCAGATACAAATCTAACTTCACTCTCCCTTCACCAGTTTATCAAGCATTAAAGAAAGAGATGTTAAAAATACATAGTAAGAAAGAATGGGAAGAAAACTTAACATAAAGTACTGTACTGTACTTAGCTTTATATATATTTGTCCACCTGGGTTCTTGCAATTTTATTGAAAAAGCTGGCTGATTTAGTTAAATACAGTTTAAAGCCACCCTAGTCATACAACCAAAGGATCCCTGGGAATTATGTATAAAATCACTCCAGCTTCTTTATCATAAATATGCCTTTCAAATGTGTTTGGAAATGCTCTACTTGGTATTTTATGGTAGAGCTCCAAACCCTTGTATGAGACATGTAAGAATATAGCATTTTTCACTTTTAATATATATTCAATATGAACATATACACTATATATCATTTATATGTATATATGTATGCATGCATGCATGTATATATGTATATTGACTGGGGCCCCAAGAATTTATGGAAAATTAATTTTATAATGACTTTCAGTGATGCAAACTTAGAATTCAAAGGTTTATAGAAATATATAAACTGTATATTATAAAGAATCTTCTTATTACAAGTTTTAACTGAATTTAGCTTAAACCTTATATAAGGACATTTAGTTATTATGGTGTTATTCTTCTTCTTGTCTTTATAAGGAGTTTTACGAAAGTTTTATGATACTGAATCAGAGAACAGAGATATTCCAGTGAAATGACTGTGTTACCTGACCATGACTGAGGTCAATGCTGTTTTTGGCTCTATTATAAACAGTATTAGTGAAAAATTACAAAGAACTTCAAATTCTGATAGTGACAATCACGATTTCACTTAAAATGGTATATTGAGGGTGCTGGGTGGCTCAGTCAGTTAAGTGTCTGACTCTTAATTTTGGTTCAGACTATGATCTCAGGGTCATGAGATCGAGTCTCACATCAGGCTCTATGCTAGGCATGGAGTTTGCTTCAGATTCTCTCTTTCCCTCCTTTGGCCCCTCCCCTGCTCATTATCTCTTTCTCTCCCTTCCTCTTTCTCTTAAAAAAAATGGCATATTGGATTATCTGGGACCACAAATCATGATATTCATTCTCAGGAATAGTCAAAAGTTTCAATATAACAATACAACTAAAATATACTCTCTCTATATCCATATCTATATCATCGATATATATATATGTATATATATATTTAGTTATATATATATTTAGTTACATATATATGTAACTAAATTAAAAATGAAGTCTGATCAATTTTTATTTAATTTAATACTAGTTTTCTGCTACCTAAGAGAAACAATAGAAAGCAAGCTATATTTATAATACTTATAAATCCTTTCCCCAGAAATTACTTCTTTCATTGTTTTTAACTATTACATACAAGTAATATTATAAAGAAGAATTTTTCTCTATAGATATGACCCTGGTAAATACTGAACCAATTTGCTTGCATGACAGTTGATTTTAAGGATTATCTGACTTTCAAGGGACACAGCATTTGTTGTATATGTTACCTTGCTAATTTGGTTACCTTACAAACTAAAGAAAATAAAAATGTGAATATTTCTTTGTAGCTTCCCATTTTCATATCATGTAGAACAGATGCGAAAACATTCATTCTATTTTCCCCTTATTTTCAGAACTAAACATTTAGGGGATATAAAAAAAAAACAAACAGTATCAGAAACTGTAAAAATGGGCTGTATATATTCAGTATAATGATTTTCAAACATATTGTGAGAAAATAGAGAAAAGAAGTGTTTTTCTTCCATCATGTCATGCATTTTTATGGCCATTTTCTCAGCAGCTGGCATTAAGTCTACTTTTTTTGCAACAATTTCCACCCTCACCCCTCAAAGTACTTACTGGCCGCATGACCTAAGTTGCTTATATAATTTGTCAGGCCTCCCTGGTATTAAAAAAAATTAATTTACTTGACAAAGATATTTATAAACTTCTTTTGTATAAGACACAAAGGATATTACATCAAATTGGAAAGGGAATTCATTAATAGTCAATTGGAGCACTAGATAATCTCATGACTATGTAATTGAATGAAGAAAAACTGCTCTTCTACCCAGTTTGAAAACAGTCAAAAATCAATTGCTATTTCCTAGAGTTGTTCCACATTTTAATTGACCAAATGAGATTAGTGCTATGTTTAGTTTAGTCAAGATTAGAAAAGAGCTTTCTGGACAAATGTGAAGTTTGTACTTTATCTGAGGTACTCAAGTGAGACAAAGTTGATTAAGGATCTTCCCTAAGTGGGTCTGTACAGATCTCAACAGAATGTTTTCTTGGTTGAAAGACTAGGTCATCTCTGATCTCAGAGTGAACCAAACAACTGAAACAAAGTAACACAAAACAAAAACACAAGTGTTCTGATGGATAGAATTCCCAAGGTAACCCATTTGACCTTTATCAAACAATATGACCTTTGAAGTATTTCCTCTAAGGGATATCTTTTAACCACTCAAATCCTTTTGCTGTAGAAAATGATCAGGAAGTCAGGGGGCTCTTGATGTTAGCTTCACATTTTCATCAACTCTCTCCAAAGCTACCTAAGTAAAATCTGGGGGAAAAAATAAAAAAAAAAAAAACAAAAAACAAAAGGTGTTCTCTTAGATACTTTTAATATTCTCAGCACTGGTACCAGAATATCAACTAACTTGAGGAGTTGAAATGGACAGTCACTTCTCTGACCTGTACTTGATATCCACTATAAGAAAAAGATATTTTTTTTCTTTTAAACTCTTGTTGTTTTAAAACTCTCGAGGTTACTTGTTACTATATCATAACTAAGGTAGACTTACTAAAAAAAATCATTTTCTAGATAAGAATTGAACAAAGAGGGACCTTGGATTAAATCAGTGGAGGATAAAAAGGCAGGGTAAAAAAAACAAAAACAAAAACAAAACAAAACAAAAAAAACACAAAAAACCTCTCCAAGTACATTAACAGAACTTAAGCCATTGAAAATTGTTAATTTAAAATTCAAAGACAGTAGTTTTTTAAAAAAAGTATTCTACATGGAAATCTTGTTCATATTTACTATAAAAATATACAATATACTATATGTATTTCACATATAAATGATACAATGAAGTAGAATTGGCAGAATATAAAACAATAAGGTGTGAAGTTGTTGGGTAAATTGAGATTTATATGGTGAGCTCTTACAAATTTCACTTATTTTATTTAAAGGAGGCCAGGCAGTCTTTGAGATTTCCTGAGGTGTCTGAGAGGTGGGAATCCTTAATAATGGGTGAAATTAACAATCCTATGTCCAAACGTGAACCAGAAATGTTCACTGATGAGAGAAAAGATAATGTGATTATCAGGTTTAGTGAACTTAATGAATTAAAAATCCAAGATTTCATGTAGGTACTCAACATTGTCAAGTGATCCTATTTCACTTTTCCAAAAGGCCTGCTTTCATTATATTTTAATACCCTCTATTTCATATCTTCTCTTCCTTTAATTTTCCTACTGCTACTTTTAATCTGCACTGTTTAGAACATAGTTTTCAAACAATCTATTAAGAGAACATCTTTATTTTCTTGCAACCAAATCCATCAAACCTATGTAGTCCAATTTCCTCATCTTTCTCCCTGTTGCAACAAAACAAAGCTACCTCTGATAACAAAGACTGATCCCTCCATACACGCACTGGATTCCACTCTTCTTGCTTCCTCAAGGACTTTGCTCATTTTTTATTTCACTCTGTCTACTCATCACCATTCATCCTATTTTGCATCTCCCTCCTTATATATTCTTTTTTTAAAAAAAAATTTTAATGTTTATTTTTTGAGAGCTCCCAGTGCGGGGCTCCAACTCGTCAACTGTAAGATCATGACCTGAGACGAAGTTGGACACTTAACTGACTGAGCCACCCAGACGCCCCTCCCTCCTTAGATATTGTTTCTTCTCTTCTCCTCTTCATTTTGTGCCCTCATATCCTCCTTCCCACCTAAAACAGTACAAATAATGTACAAATATACTCTAGATCTAATGTCAAACATAGCTAATTATATTGGTATTTTATTAATATAATTGGTATAATATTGGTACATGGTATAATCATATCCCATCCAGTAAGTTACTAAAACCAAAAAAAAACACTTTTGGGGTACCTGGGTGGCTCAGTTGGTTAAGCATCCAACTCTTGATTTTGGTGATCAAAATTTCACGATGTCACAGTTGATGGGATCAAGCCTCATGCTGGGTGAGCTATGCACTGACAGTGAAGAGCTTGCTTGGGGATTCTCTCTCCCCTTCTCTCTCTGAACCCCCCCCCCCCATCTCAAAATAAGTAAAAAACATTAAAAAACCTTTTTGGCCATTTTAAATAGCCTACTGCTCTAACTCCTTATATTATAATAGTTATCAAGTTATTGTATTTCCACCTCTAAAATCTATCCCAAAACCATACATTTCTCCCAATTCTCATACCACTTTAGCCTAGACAGCAAGTGTAAACACTTAAGGGGTCTCTTTTATTTTTGCCGTATTAGAAAGAATTATTTTAAATTTAACCATGGGAGACATAAGAACATGTTATTCCAAGCTTTGTACCATGGTCTCACTTGAATATGCAGTACCTATTCACCTTGGTTTCAACCTACTAGCATCTGACCATCCATTACTAATGGAAACCATTTAACATGACAAATATTACCCACCACACTTCTTTCGCACATAAGGTTCTTTCTAAGTGAAACAGTAGCCTCCCCTCCTTCGATCTCTCACGTGGCTAGTCTCTACTTAAATGTATGATTTAAAAAACCCTTTTTCTAGTTTATCTCCTCACTACCATATAATACTTAACTTTCTTTACCACAATTTATCTGTTTCATCTATTTTTCACCCCACCCATTTATCCATTCAACTATTGATATATTAACTTTTTTTTATTATCTTTCCCTTTACTACATTATAAGCTCTCCAAAAGAGAGGAGCTGTGCCTTTTAATTTAGTATTCTATAGCCATATTACTATGATGCCTGGTATGTAGGTATTTACTATAGATGTGTTGAAATAACTACCTGTAAAAAATGTCCTTCAATCCAGAGATATTCAACTTATAGAGCCCTTTGTTGTTGATGATGGGACTCCTGATATATAAGTAGGACTGGTTAAAGTTTTCTAAGAACATTTTGAGACCTCAGATCAAAGGTATGGAGTAATATTACTACTTATGGATAAGTACAGCTAGAACAAATAGGGACTGACATTTGTTACCACATGAAAAATCAATCTTTAGATATATTTAGCAGTTAGCGATAGCCTCAGTTATTACATAAGAAAACGTAATCAGCATTTATGTCCCTGACAGAAACTTTTAGTTTAATATTATTTGGAATTGCAGGTTTCTGGGTTATCCTGGCAAGAGAGTGTGGAGAAAATCATCTTAGAATCAGAATAGCTTGATTTGAATGCTGGTGCTTCTTTGTTTTAACCATGAAGTCTCTGAAAGGTATTTATTATTGGAAATAAAATCCAAAATCATATCAAGCCAAAACTACTTATTAAAGTCTTTGAGATTATCAAATGGGATAATATATATTACATCCTAAGCCATGTAAAACAAATGTAACATGTAATTGTTTCTATTATCTTTCTCATAGTGATAAAGTATCTCTATCTTTCTATGGAAGGATTATTAGGGTTTAATTTCCCAATTGGAAAAATAGATTTTTATTGAGGTATCTAGGTCATATCTTAGCAAATGATAGTCCCTATTTACTTATAAATTCGACCCTCATCCATACATTTAACAAATTATATTTGGGAATCTACCGTACGTTAAGTATTGAGTGAAGCACAATTATATAATGTGAATAGGGCAGGCAATGGAGTTTAATATCTAGAGGAGAGATAAAGGATAACTATATAAAATGACATATAAACAATTACTTATATTTTTAGTTTTTTCAGTAACCTCCATACTGTTTTCCAGAGTGGCTGCACCATTTTGCATTCCCACTAACAGTGCAAAAGTGTTCCTTTTTCTCTGCATTCTCACCAACCTCTGTTGTTTCTTGAGTTGTTAATTTTAGCCATTCTTGTAGGTATGTGGTGATATCTCATTGTGATTTTGATTTGTATTTCCCTGATGATGAGTGATGTGGAGCATCTTTTCGTGTGTCTGTTAGCCATCTGGATGTCTTCTTTGGAAAAGTGTCTATTCACATCTTCTGACCATTTATTCACTGGATTATCTGTTTTTTGGGTATTGAGTTTGATTAGTTCTTTGCCCTACGACCCAGCAATTGCACTGGGTATTAATCCAAAGGATACATAAATGCCGATTCAAAGGGGGCACATGCATCCCAATATTTACAGCAACCTTATCGATAATAGCCAAATTATGGAAAGACCCCAAATGTCCATCAACTGATGAATGGATAAAGAAGATGTGGTATAGACAATAGAATATTACTTGGTGATCAAAAAGAATGAAATCTTGCCATTCGCAACAATGTGGATGGAACAAGAATGTATTATGCTAAGCGAGGTAAAAGTCAGAGAAAGACAAATATCATAGGATTTCACTCATATGTGGAATTTAAGAAACACAACAGATGAACATAGGGAAAAGGAAGGCAAAATAAGATAAAAACAGAGAGGGAGGCAAACCAGAAGAGACTCTTAAATACAGAGAACACACTGAAGGTTGCTGAAGGGGAGGTGAGTGTGGGGATGGGCTAAATGGGTGGTGGGCATTAAGGAGAGAACCTGTTGTGATTAGCACTGCGTGTTGGCTATAAATGATGAATCACTGAATCTTACTCCTGAAACCAGTACTACACTATACATTAACTAAATTGAATTTAAATTAAAAAAAAAATTATACATATTTTAAGTTCTATGAAAGTAAGTTTTAAATAGGTAAAAATTACAGTGGGTAAGGAAAGAGCTTTTAGAGTTAGTTATTTTATGAGATCAATAATGAAAATAGCACAGTTTTATTATTTTTTTCAAATGTACTAAAATGTGGAAACCAATATATAATTGGTTATATATATATATATAAAAAGCTTTTATAATTATAATGTTTTTATTGCATATATACATATATATGTTTATATATAACATATAACAACTCTTATTTTTTAGAATCATGTAATATATGTATCTTTCATTTTGTCATATTAATTGTTTTAAATAATTTATTCTGAATAATTTTAATGCATTTACAAAAGTTTTATGACACAATGGCACAAATATTAATATTGTGAAACATTTTATGAAGAAGACACAATTTGCAACAACACTAATGCATGACAAAAGAGCAAAGCACCAAAAATACAGGTTAAAAATCATGAATAACAGACTGTAATAAGTGTGTACTGAATGAGTACATGTAATTTTATGTATTTTTCTTTCTTCCCCAAATTTAGGAGGGATTTGTGGAAGTTAATGCCATTGTAAATCAATGCATTCAATGATGAGTTATTATATGCACATGTATATAAATCAATCTTTTGTTTCTTTTCTTGGAAGCTCCCCCCACACATCTGTTTCTTTGTACAGATAGTCTTCAAGATGATAAATGATTTAAGCTGTATGTCAATCAGAATAAAATCCAATGAAAGCTCACAAACATGTAATTTCTACCTGTAACCATTTTGGTTAAGATGTTTTAGTTAAAGGACATATAATTGTGTAAAGACTAAAAAAGCAGCAAAATGGAAAGGAAGGTCTGATCAAAACATATTTGGTAATGTGAAAATCAGGAATACTCAGTTTTAAGCCTCCAAAAAGTGAGAACAAACCTGCAGGACATGGAAAATATCCTTCTTGGCTACTGAACACTGACGCGTGGATCCATTTTCTTCTCTGTGGGTGGTGATTGCTATAGCTGCTTCAAGAATCCCAGACATTTCATGGTGTATGAGAACATAGATGATGCATTTAAGCATGGAATTCACATGCTACCCTGAGGATCATTTTCCTATTAATGATATTGAGTACTAACAGAAATCTTAAAGCACATTGTTATCTGATATAAAATACATTGATGCCCAAACACTGAGTAGGCTGGTTTGGTTGATGTCCAATGGCAATGGATGGTTATAGCTGCATGAAGTCATAACCAACTGGCATCATAGCTTTCTGTCTGAAAAAGTGCCCCATCCATTTTATACTAATCTAAGTGGATATAAACTTTGCACTTATTTGGCTCAACATTTCAACATTTAAAAATCATTTCCAAACACTGACACAATGAGTAACTATTTAGAAGTTTGCTCTCCCATGTTGCATAGAAAAAAGAGAGTTTTAATGTATTTTGAAGTTTCTCCCATCATTCTCCCTTTCACTTGATGTTTTGTTTGCATATTTTGTTCTTCTTGGTGTTGGTAGAGAAAGATGTGAACTCTATATAATCAACACTATCTGAAATGGCAGCCACTATCGTACGTAGCCATTTCAGTTAAATTCATGAAAATAAATTCAAAAATCAGTGTCTTAGTCATAGCAGCCATATTTCAAGTGCTTCAAAGCTACAATAAAACTTTTCCATCACTATAAAAGGTTTTACAGGACTCTGTTGTTCTAAAAGTCAGGTTGTGTGACTCCATACTTGGAAGTGTTCGGAACCAATATTAGCATTCCATACTCAGAGTTGAGTCTGTTCTAGAGCAGAACTCCAGAAATGGCTTCTAAAAACAGAGTGATGTAGGGGCGCCTGGGGGGCTCAGTCTGTTAAAACAGACTTCATTTCAGCTCAGGTCATGATCTCACGGTTCATGAGTTGGGGTCCCACATAGGGCTCTGTGCTATCAGCACAGAGTCTGCCTGGGATTCTCTCTCTCCCTCTCTCTCTCTCTGCCCCTCCCCAACTCACATGCACATACTCTCTCTCTCACTCTCAAAATAAATACACAAAAACAAACAAACAAATAAGTACATAAGTGACCTAGATCTAGTCAAGATGAATCTCTAGGTTTTCAGAAGTTTTGAAACAGTCCCACATCTTGCAACATTTTATTGTCTTACTTGGTGGTCAACATGCTACAAAGGTTGAGAAACAGCGGGAGTTGAGTAATTGGTCTAGGTTGATGGCGGTGGGGGGCGGGGGAGGGGGTGAGAGGATGGTGGGGGGAGGGGTGAGAGAATCTTGTGCTCTGTATCAACCTTTCTTTTTGTTTTTGCCACCCCACTGTTGAATTGCTGAAAACTCCCCTCGAAAAGACTCACTTATGTAAACTGCAGAGAAATCAACCTGTTTGAAGCTTTCATTCTTGGTGTTTATAGTCATAATGCAAGATGTCCAGTGACTACATGCAACAAGACTTTAGAAGGTTTTTGTCACAGCTGTCCTTTGTGGTACCTTAAGTCTTGTTCCTAAAACCTAGCAACTCCTGTAACTCTATCACCTTTCCGTAAGTGTTTGTTACTTTGAATATAATGCTCAATTTGATCTACTTTGTTAGAATATTAAGAATATTTATTTGGGGGGCGCCTGGGTGGCTCAGTCGGTTAAGCGGCCGACTTTGGCTCAGGTCATGATCTCGCAGTCCGTGAGTTCCAGCCCTGCGTCGGGCTCTGCGCTGACAGCTCAGAGCCTGGAGCCTGTTTTGGATTCTATGTCTCCCTCTCTCTGACCCTCCCCCGTTCATGCTCTGTCTCTCTCTGTCTCAAAAATAAATAAACGTTAAAAAAAATAAAAAAAAAAAGAATATTTATTTGGCACGATATTAGAACACTACAATTATGAAAAAGAAATCTGATTAACTCACCCCTGTCAAAGCAAATTAGGAGTCACTCATAATGCTTGGAAAAAAAATCAGATTTCAGGTGAAAATAGGAGAACGATACATTTGTAATCATTCACTACCCATAAACTGAAAAGAAAAACAATCAGAAAAAGTCATTGCCAAGTTCGCTTGAAAATGATTATACACAAGGAACCATGATCACAGGTACACTATGGAGCAAGGTTCCTTTCTAGTGGCTATGAGTTCTGACAGAAATGCCATCCTTCACTTAATTGGAAAGAAGCCATAAGATAAATGTCATCATGCCATTGTGCTCCTGTTCTTTTGATGCTTCAGGGTTCATATACACCAAAACTATGGACTTAAACAAACAAACAAAAACCCCACCCCTGCTATAACACCAAACGATAATTCCATAAGTTTGAAATTGCATTGAGAATGATATTTACAGGTCCCAAACATTTTTGTTGTTGTTGTTGTTGTTGTTGTTGTTAATCTCAAAACTAGAAACATTTGCATTTAAACGAACTGGGTCATATTCTGTCCCTGTCTGTGCCACTTGAAGATATTAACAGTATAGATTGGTCACATCAGCCTAGTTGATAGTTTTGAGTTGTATAGCTTCACTCTCCTTTTACATATCGTTTTGGTTTCAAATTCACCTTTTGGTCTCAAGCTCACGCTTGACCCAAAGTCAAGGCATTTTCCTGTTTCGATTAACCGCTGCTACTGGTTTGCATTGGCTACTTGAATCCACCTCCTTTGGGTGACTTTAGACAATCACATAGCCTATTCCCCCAACTCCTCGGTCCCTAACTTGGCTTCACTCTGCTTGGCTGACAGCACCTGCAACATTCTTGTTCCAACTGCCTTTGCTGTGGGAAAAAGATTGATTGACAAAGGTTGTAGGTATAGGTCAAAACAATACTATTCTGGTTCTAAAATACCAGCATTAAATATGCTTGCTTACACAAATGTCTGCTGTATTAGCTTTTGGACATTCTTATGCATTTCAAATATTTCATAATAAAAAATGTAGTGTAACACTACTCCTTATCTTTATAGATGTAAACATTTTTTCTAGTTTTTTCTCTAGACTATTGCCCACCTTTAAGAGAGACGCATGTATCCAATAATGCCCTGCATAGTCAGTAGGAGATGACTTTTTCTTCCAACTAGAGAAAGCAGGTGCATTTAAAAATAGGCTAACACCTACAGTTAACTTCCAAATATATGTGTTTGTGGTATTTAAATTTTCTCGGCTTCATTTTCATTCAATTTATTCACTTTATCATATTCTGTGATATAAAAATATAAAGGGAGATAATATAAGAAGTTACACTGGGTTATATGTTTTTTTTTTCCCCTAGGGGACAAGGTGAGTGTCACATCCATCTTAGTATTTCAAGTATACAGCAGAGGGTCTACCTGAGAGTAAGCCTAATATCTTAATGAATGAATGAGATTAATTTTACTTATACTGTATCACTACTTTACTACTTTCCTTTTTATCTCCTTTGTGTAATATGGCCACAGGAAAAGATTTACTGTTTGGAGACAAAAGGAAGAAATATATGTAGAGCTTGCAATCCAATTTAGTTAGAATGATTTCACTAATGAGGATTAATGTCAATAATGTAATGGTGCTGAGAACACTGGTATCTCATACACTTATTCGGGTCCATTCTTTGTACTCCTCCAGTTTATTAACGGTGAGCTTCAAGATTTGCTAAAAATTAAAAATGTGTCTATGAAATCTCAGAGGAATACATGGAAGCTAAGAATGTCATTAGCACTGTATTTTAACAAAATTTGACACTGTTCTTCCCTGAGATACTGTGGAATATGAGCTGCAGATGTGTTTACTCTGGCAAAAGTCTCAAGAACAAAACAATTCCCATAAACAGAGAGTGAAAGAGCCATATCCACCCTAAAATCCTATATTCCATATCTCATGTTTCCTTACAAATGAGACTTTCAGTGCACTAGTGAAGTAGTTACTGTTTCAAGTGATACAGATAAAGATGTATCCAAATTGTTTCCTAAAAGAATAGTTATTTGAAAATCACTTTGCAGTAAAGATAGCCTGTGAAGAAAACAGAGTGTCTGGTGCATCAGGATACAGAGTGTGTGATGTTACAGAGATAACACAGGGGAATTGCAGTTTCTGTTTCCCTGCCCACAGGTTAACAACCACAGAACCTGCCAGGAAAAGTAACACACAAGAGCCTTTGATGCTTCTCCAGGATAGGTTAAAAAACACCATGTGTTCACTTACATGTGTACACACACACACACACACACACACACACACACACACTTTATGGAATTTAATTTTTTTTAATGTTATTTTTTGAGCGAGAGAGACAGAACATGAACAGGGGAGGGGCAGAGAGAGAGAGAGAGAAACACAGAATCTTAAACAGGCTCCAGGCCCTGAGTTGTCAGCACAGAGCCCTATGCGGGGCTTAGAACCCACAGAGGGCAATATAATGAATGACTAGAGCAGAAGTCGGATGCTTAACTGACTGAGCCACCCAGGAGCCCACTACTCATGGAATTTAAAAATTATGAAAGAAGTTTTTCTCCTTTGTTTTATCTTATAAGATTTTAACATAGTAAATTGCCTTAGCCCTAATAACAATGGGATCTTCAATTAGTACACCTGGGGAAGGAATATATTTGCCAATATTTATGACTTTAACATTAAGGAAAGTGTCGAAATTTCCGCATAAATAAATAGAGACAAATTTGTATAGTGGCCCAGTAAAGACTAAGGAAAACTTAGAAGGCATTCAACACTGAAGAGCAGGCAGCCGGTGGTTTTACTCAGCTCCAACTGAATCATGCCATGAAGGAATGAAGGAAGGAAGGCCAGCGCTATCAGACCCTTCCATATAGCAAGAGAATCCAGAAATCAGAGTTTTAGCTTCAAATCTTCTAATTGTTAAATTCCTGCCCCCACGCCCCTCCCCCCACCATTCACAAATGTTTCAGGCAAAACAAAATACATCTGCCGGCCATATTTTGCTACAGGACTGCCAGTTTACAACCTCTGGTTAAGCCAGTCAGTTTGATCCATTTGCAATGCAGTGTACTTAGCTCTGTTTATATCAATCTCTCTGGACCACAATGCAGCAAGAGAGTGCTTTTGGGCTTGACAAATGGCTAAGGAAGGTTTTCTGAACTCTGATACACAATAATACTATTTATTTTATGTAAGTATTCATTCTTTAACACCAAAGAAATAATATTTAATAGCAAATAGCTACTATGCTTCACTCTAAAAATGAAATTACTGTTGTATCATGACTTTATATTAACATTTAAAATGGCTATGGGAATAATGGAGTTTTAGATCCAGAAGAAACCCTATTATCATGCCATAGCCAATTAACTGGTCAATTTTATTATTTAGCAGAAGGTAGAAAAGTAGCTATGAGCATGTATTTTCAAAGCAAATTACTCAGCTTTTGTGTGCCATGCATTCATCACCTCATCTGTAAAGAAAACTCCACATTTGTAAACTATTACCAAAATTAATTATTAGGAAGCAAATGTGACCAAATCTGTCAAGGTTATTCTTATTTTTCAAGTCCCCTCAGTGTCCTTTTGATCATAACCACTGGTCCTAACTCAAATGATTCAACACTGAGAACAGCCTCTTTTTCTTGTTTCTAACTCCGCAGCTGGCTTTGATACACAATTGGCCAAACAAATTAGTCCAACTGGTGGCTGAAGTTCTTTGCCACAATAAATGAGCTTACATAAATTTGTCAAATGGAAAATATGAGGCCATTTACAAGAAAACTGCTGGTGGCAACTAGAACTTCTTAAAGGTGTATTGCTCAGTTTCCTTTCGCCTACAATGGTTTCCTCCTCTTTCATTCCAGGCAAATTCCTATTGATCCTTCAAGTTACTGATTGCCTTCTGGGTAAAACCTTTCTTAACCCCCAGAGAGAACTAGTCCTCTTCAATGAGATCACAATGCAATGTATATCCATATGTATATATCCATGTACACATGTATATATGCACACTTGTATGTATATATGTAAATATGTCGAGGGTTTTTTTTTTTCCTATTCTCCCACTAGTTTCATCTGGGGCTGGAAAGGTTTAGATAAGATTCTCAGCATTTATAACAACAGCTGGCATATTGGAGTCATTAAATGAATATTTGTTAAATGAATGAATGAATAAATAACAAGTAAAACTCAAGCCCTTAATTATCAAACTTTAAAAATTAAACAATGTATTTTACAGTGTATTTGGAAATATAGATTTGGGAATAAACTATCAAGTAAAAATGATGGCATGGAAATTTACCCAATATTGAATACAGAAATGAAAACATAAATGAGTGTGAAGGGCTGTATACCCCCATAACTCTAATCAACATGTTAAGCAATATAGGAGCAAATATAAGACTACATTTTTTAAAGGGCAAGTATCTCGGGGCGCCTGGGTGGCTCAGTCGGTTAAGCGTCCGACTTCGGCTCAGGTCATGATGTTGCGGTCCGTGAGTTTGAGCCCTGTGTCGGGCTCAGAGCCTGGAGCCTGTTTCAGATTCTGTGTCTCCCTCTTTCTCTCTCCTCCCGTGCTCATGCTCTGTCTCTCTCTTCTCAAAAATAAATAAATGTTAAAAAAATTGTAAAGTCAAGTATCTCAACATTCAAAAAATATTGAAGGGCAGGGGGTCGGGGGATGGGCCAAATAGGTGAATTGGATTAAGGAGGGCACTTGTTGTGATGAGCAATGGCTGTTGTATGTGTTAAATCACTAAATTCTACACCTGAAACTCATATTACACTGTATGTTAACTGACTGGAATTTAAATAAAAACTGGGAGGAAAAAATTACCTTTCAGTTGTAAAATATATATATATTTACTGAGCACTTTAATATGTACTGGGAAAAGAGGAGAAAAGTATTGAGAGCATTAATAAGGAAGATTTATAATATAAAACAGCAAAGCCAGAACCCTTGGGATACAGTAGTTCCCCTTATCTGAAGGAAATACATTCCAAGACCCCAGTGGATGCCTAAAACTGCAGACAGATCTGGATCCTACATGCACTCTTTTTCCTGTAGGAATATACCGATGATAAAGCATACAAGATAGGCACACTAAGAAATTTAAAACAAAACTAATGAAATAGAAAAAAGTATAAGTATTAATAAAAGTTATGTGACTGTGGTCTTTCTCTCTTAAAATATTGTACTGTACTTACCCTTCTTCTTGTGATTATGTGAGATCATCAAATGCCCCCCGCGATGAGATGGACACAGGGAAATGACACAAGCATTGTGACACTGCATTACACTACTACTGACCCTCTGCCCTTTCATCAGAAGGAGGATCACCTGCTTCCAGACCGCAGTTGATCCTGGGTAACTGAAACCACCAGAAAGCAAAACCTGGGATAAGGGGACGGGCGGCTGAGTGGCTCAGTTGGTTGAGCCCTCGGCCTTCGACTCAGGTCATGATCTCACAGTCCGTGGGTTTAAGCCCTGCATCGGGCTCTGTGCTGACAGTTCAGAGCCTGGAGCCTGCTTCGGATTCTGGGTCTCCCTGTCTCTCTGCCCCTCCTCCCACTTGTTCTCTCTCTCTTTCTCTCTCTCAAAAGTGAATAAACATTAAAAAAAAAAACAAACTAAAACCTCCAATAAGGGGAGACTGTATAGTCCTTGCATCCAATAATAGTCGTCAGCTAATGAGAAAGACATTGAGAGCTATGAGTGCAATTCCATGATTACTTATGACGATTTACATCCACTTGTGAAAATGTAATACATTTAAGGCAGCACATACACAACCCAGTACAAAAGCTCTCACTTACTTTCAACACCCACAGGACAAACAGAGAAAGCAGATACAATACAGCTAACCACAGCTGTTCAGGGGGAAGGGAATCATGATTTAAACTAGTATTAATGTGAAAATAGGTAAGATTTCCTTATATTTTAGTATCATGTTCACCTTCCTTTCATTTTAATCTGGCTTTTGAGTTGCTGTCTCAGACGATATTCCAGCTTGCAAAAACGATGTACCTAACAATAGCTTCTAAATATCTAATCTCTAATTAGGTGTTCTTTCCTAAAACAGATGCTAAGGCAATAGGTGAATACTGAGTTTCTGTGCTTAAAAAGCTTAAATTGGGGGCATCTGGGTGGCTCAGTTGATGAAGCGACCAACTGTTGGTTTCAGCTCAAGTCATGATCTCACAGTTTTGTAGGTTCAAGCCCCATGTCAGGCTCTGTGCTGACAGTGCAGAGCCTGTTTGGGATTCTCTCTCTCTCTCTCTCTCTCTCTCTCTCTCTCTCTCTCTCTCTCTCTCTCCCCCTCCCTCTCTCTGTCCCCCCTCCCTTTCTCTCTCTCTCTCTCTCTTTCAAAATAAACAAACTTTTAAAACAAAAGCTTAAATCGGTGCTACTAGATACATTGTTTTGGAGTAGCAAAGCTTTGATTAAGTAAAATATAAGACATCTGATTTGGGACTAATATGAAAATTATAAGAAATTCCTTAAAAGCAGTATATGCCTCTAAAAATGAAAATGTATTTATTTTGTTCACATACTTTTCCACTTCACTTATGTTATATCGGGTGATGAAACTACTTTTTAATCTTTTTTTTTTTTCCAAATTAGGACAAATTTAAAAAACTCAGGAAATGAGGTGACTCTGAAAAATAATGTAAGCCTGGAAAAAAACAAGCATTCTATGGAACATATGGAAGTTTGCATTGTGATGTTCCAGTTAATTAGACTGAATTTTCTTTTATTTAGTCAGGAATATTGCTAATGAATATCTTACTCTGCTTTGCACTCTATTTAAATTGATAATAACTAGATTTGTTCAACTCTCCACAGTTGAGAAGAAAATTATTACACTCATTCATTTGTGTATGTGACAGTTACCGGAGGAAGCAAACATCTTATATTGTAGATGAGAGAACTGAGCCTTGGAGATACCCAGGAAGATGCTTCCAGTAATATGGTTCAAGCCAATTAAGTTAAATATTTTTATGTGTACGTTACTGTTCTAGGCAACAAAATAAACAATCGTGTTCTTTGTAACCATTCATTTGCTCATTATTTATTCAAGACACAATACTAAAATATGTGTTTGACCCTGCACTAGAGCAGGAATATAAAAGTGAACAAGAGTGTTTTCAATGAGTTAGTGGTCAAGAAGTAGAGACAGACATGTGGAAGGAAAATGCAATGAAGTGTGGTATTTACTAAGATAAAACAATAACAGCATGCTATGGGAGATACAGAGTCAGTGCAACATAGTTATTCAGGGAGAATTTTCTGTGGGTGATGAAATCTTAACTAAGTTGTGAAGGTAGTATAAAGGTGAAGAAAAGAGAAAAGGACATTCAAGATAAAGAATACAGAATGAACAAGTTGTGTGTGAGCACCAAAAATAGAATCCTCTTCTCTATCTATCCAATTGTTCATTCAACCAAGATTTTTTTTGTTGTTGTTGTTCCAGTGACAGATCTGAGTGAGACAGATAAGATGCTGCTCTCACAGAACCTTCATGGTGGGAAACACTAAGAACAATGCCCAGGAAAGATGTGATGAGAGGCGGGACAAGAGAAGTGACAGTAGAGGGAGATATGGAATGAATTGAAAAATATTTAGAAGGTAACATGTGTAGACCTCTTGACTGATTGGGTGTACATTCACAAGGGTGAATGAGAAGTCTATAGGTCATAGGCTTCTGGCCTGGAGAATTCAGTGGATGTTCTACTCTTAACTGACATTTGGACTTAAGGATGATGAGGTCAATTTTAGACACACTGAGTTTTTGCTGTGCCTCCAGAGGATATGGATAACAGGCAAAGGGATATATAACTAAGCTAAAAAGAGGAAGAACCACGGCTCAATGCAGACCTTTTTCACTATGTCCAGTGGTCTTTCTATAATTTAAAACCATAGAGAGTATCCCCGAGCAAAAGATATGATATCACTCAACAATGGAGAGTAGCCAACTAATGATTACAATTTCACAAAACACAGTCATATACATGTGATACAGTCCAGACTAACTGTAATATTTTAGTATTATTTCTAAGATTTTTTTTAACGTTTATTCATTTTTGAGAGAGAGAGACAGAGCATGAGCGGGGAAGGTGCAGAGAGAGGGAGACACAGAATCGGAAGCAGGCTCCAGGCTCTGAGCTGTCAGCACAGAGCCCAACACAGGGCTCCGACCGCAAGATCATGACCTGAGCCGAAGTCAGACGCTCGACTGACTGAGCCACCCAGGCATCCCTTTAGTTATTTATTTATTATTTCTAAAGGGAACCTGATATACAGAAAAGAACAGGAATTACCTTGTGAACATTGGAAATCCTGTGCATGCATCCATGTACACCTATATTAACTTGGCCCCATGTTTAAATAAGTTCTGGGATAATTCTAAACAATTCCTCATATCCAATTAGCAGGTACATCCCTTAAGCATCCCATCCATGATTCTCTTTTAGACTTTAAAATGTCTACACCCTTTAATGTGTCTCAAAAATCTGCACTGCATCTCTCGCTCACTTCCATGTCAGAGTCCTGCCGATACTGATTAAATGAAACAATACCGTTAAGTATATTATGTTTTCAGGCCCAATCCAATTACTTTAGGCATATGGTGAAGATTCGGTTTTAAAATTGAAGAAGTTTTCAGGATTGTCCTTTTGTCTTTTTCATATTTCCATTCAATCTGCTACCTCTGAGTAGATGTTCTTCTCACTTTGGAAGAATGGGCATCTAGGAAGGTCCACATTTATCCATGAGTTATTAATAAGGCTATGCACTGAAGTTATTAAAGAGGCATTGTCCTCTGAAGATAGGTTTTTTTCATGTGATCTATCCACAACACACACACACACACACACACACACACACACACACACGATGTCAAATTTAAAATAAATATTTATCTTGCATATACCCCAAATGCTGCTCTAAATCTGTGAAGGTGCTTTATTTTCAGATTTGTGATGAATTGAAGGTCTGACAATAGTGGCAGAAGGAGAAGAGTCTAAATAAATATTCCACATACGTGAATATTTCTTTTTGGCTAAAATAATCATTGCTCAAAGGTTATATGATAATATAAAGTATTTCTTAAGTTTATCCTTTAAAAGACCATAGGTGAACTATTGAGAAACTATTCTTTATTATTTAAAATAATTATACCTTGGGGCACCTGGGTGGCTCTATCAGTTAAACATCCAACTTAGGCTCAGGTCATGATTCTGCAGTTCGTGAGTTCAAGCCCCGCATCAGGCTCTGTGCTGACAGCTCAGAGCCTGGATCCTGCTTCGGATTCCATGTGTGTCTCTCTCTCTGCCCCTCCCTTGTTCACACACACACACACACACACACACACTCTCAAAACTAAATAAAAATTAAAAATTTTTTAAAAAAATTAAAATAATTACATCTTTATAGTAAAAATACTTTGTAGGATACAATATAAATCTGTGTCTCAATTTTGGTAATTGTAAAATGGTTACAGTGTAAAGGTGAATTGAGAAAATGATAGTGATCAAGTTTTTAAAGTATAATTTTGAGTTAGAATTGACATAAAATATTATCAAGCTAAATATAAAATTAACAAAGTCTAGGAAACAGTGTAACTACACCTAGAAGAATTTCTATATTTGATTGAAGGGAGATTGTGTCTAAAGCAAATGCAAACCTATGGCTATTGGTTAATTATCTAAATTCATGAATCTTCACTTGTAATGGAAATAAGGTGATTAAGAAATCAAACTATGGCGGGGCACCAGGGTGACTCAGTTGGTTAAACGTCCAACTCTTGATTTTGACTCAGGTCATAATCAAGCAATTGTGAGATCAAGCCTGTATCTGCTTAAGATTCTCTCTCCCCCTCTCTCAGTCCCTCTCCCCCTCAAAAAATAAATAATTTTTTTTTAAAAAGTGAAACTATGGATAAAGGGAATAAAATATGACTTCTAAATTAACTTAATTACTCAAAAACATTTAGAACAGGTGAAGAAATAAAGCTGAAAGAACTCTATTCACATATTTTACCATGTAAATTTGTCTCATGTTATTCCCAATTTTTTAATATCTCCATGCCTACTTATACCCAAAAAGCTGGTTTCACTGTTTGATTTGATTTTTAGATAATTCTATTAGGTACTGTTGAATAACTGAACATATTGAAAATATTTTCACATTCCTAGTGATTTATAAATCAACATGTTATTCAAAAGCATTTATTCAAAAGTCTATGTATGGCTAACGGATTAAAACTATTCAAAGGTAATATTTTAGCTGTTAAAAAAAAACAGCAAGGGGAAGAAGAGTTATTAAATCTCACATTCACTTGGCTTAAAATCTATAGCCCCCATGGAAGAACATGGAACTGTGGAAAGCTAACCGACCTATGTACTGTTTTTCTTAACATATTGTCTGCACCTGTATATAATTGTAATTTCCCAAAGCATTACTAAATAGGCCAAAGGTTGTATAGTTACTTCACAATGAATAGTCCTTTAAACCCAAAATACTAGTGTCTCATTTTAACCATGCACTCAACCTGTGCCTAATATTAGCAATGTAAGGAATGTTATCTGGCCCATCATGGTCATGTGTTATGTGGTACCCAGAGGCATGAAAGAATTCTTGATCATGGGACCATTCAGGGAAGCCACACAGTAAAACAGGAAGCAGGGCCAAGGAAACATATCAAAGCCCTGGATTTTTCCTTAGCTCTGCAGACATTTTGGGAAATTCATCCTAAGGGAGAGGATACAGGAAATTGAGTAATATTTTGCAAAGAGTATTATAGCCCTGTGTCTCTCAATAACCTAACACACATAAGGCCGACAATTCTAAGAAGTCAGATAATATAAACTTAATATATTGGATCTTTGAGAGAAACAGATAAATATATTTAAACCATTATTTATGATAGTTTACACTTAAGATACTAACATTTAGAAACATAGATTCATGAAATAGAAAAAAACAATGCAAGACACACAAGGTGAAGGAAGAGATAAAACACGATGAAAAAATAAGACAAAATGAGGAGAAAATAGGCCAATTTCATTTGCATTATCTTGGGATAATTCTGGTAGGTGAATTCAATGCTGGCTATGTATAAATTTGGAAGTCATCAATACTTTACCATAAAGCCAGTGCCCCTATATGTAAGCAAGAAAATCAAATATGAAAGAGTTGAATCAATAAACACTCCCCAAAGTAAAAACTCCTTACTTCCCAGTACACTTTCTTCCGTATACCCAACCATTTTCTCTACTTTGTTCACATTTTGAAGAAATAATTCATGGAGATACAGTTATACTCAATTCCACTAAAAGATGTCAACTTTACCCCCTATTAAATGGCACACAGAAATAAGTTTCAACAGCAAAGTACTGGAAACTTATTTATAATCATAGTAAAACTCCTTGGACACCTATGATACTAATCTTAATTATTCATCGGCATTTTAACTCATATGTGTTTTGGAACTGTGGGGAGATAGGATAGAGGTATGAGGAACGAATGGATTTTCAACTCTTGAGGGACTTTCCAAAATGCTGCCTGAAGAAGTGTGCAATCACACATGTGCACACGCGTGCATGCGCACACAACAGATCTATGATGTATATATATATATTTATTGATTTAAATATATATAAATTTATATAACTATTACAGTGTAATTGTACTAATAATACCACAATACATACCTGAACAGAAAATAATTAGAGTTGATACTCATTTCAGATAAACACAAGGATTTCATTGTACGGTATAATATTTTTCAAATCCACATGACTTTTAGAGTTGGGTAAAAACTATACTTGGCTGCATAAAGTTCAATCTCAATGAACATAAAACATAAGTTGTTTTTCCAAACATTTCTCCATCATCTTTTGCATGCAAGTCGTGACATCACTGTCCATATATGTCCCTTTTGCATGCCAATTTCAGGAAGATTTCCAGAGCACAAAGAGTCACTCAATCTTATAAAAATTCAGGATTATGACATCATGTAACCGTCACACTAAATTCTTCAGTTTGTTGAAGAAGATACATCATAGACTAGTTCAACATCTGAATTAAATTATTTACATAAAAATTTCTAGGTTTGGAAATATTTTGAACTCGTGTAGTTCTGCTCTTCATGGTTGCAGATGTATCCCCTGTCCTGCGTCTAGGATGCTGACATTCAATCTGATAGCATAACCAATCAATCTCTCTGCTTTGGCTATTGCCTGGGTAACAAGAATAGTTTTGAGTCACAGATGGCACATGAAGCCAAGTCCCCAGTCATTCCCAGACATATGCATACTCTGTGATTCTCCTTTACTTCTATCATTGTATATTCCCACGTTGATGAAGATATTGAAAAATGCTATCACAAACATATTCAAAGAACACGCTAGTCATTTGCATTTCCATTCACAAGTGTGTTTTACAGGCTTGAGAGAAAGAAGAAACAGAGACTAAATAGTTAACCCTATCTTCCAGATGGTTCCTTTTCTTTAAATACTATGAAAGCGATACTACCAAAATTTCATGTTAAACTGTCTTATCCAGTGTTTATGACCCATAATCTTGTTCATTTCCCTTCTTTACTTATATCAGTCTTCCCCAACCCTCTGCCCCCTCACTAATTTTTAGCCTCACTAATTTTTAGTTCCTCACTAATTTTCCTGCCCTCCTCACTTCATCATATGGGCCAAATTTCAAAAGAAAGGGAAAGTATCTTAAACATACTAATATATAAATGTGTCTATTTTGTTAACTTAAGGGACAGCTCCCAGGGTAGTGACTTTTACATCTCTTTGCAGTTTTTTTGTCTCTTCTATATGTAGCCATGTTGTATACATATTGTTGATTTAAATTGCACTCAGATGGACATAAATGAGAACATCTTGGTCATTCAACATGAAACAAAGGAACGCTTGACTTTCTATTTTGTCTGTATGTCTAAGCAAGATGATATAAATACTTATTTTTTTTAAGATTCAGCTAACTCTGTATGACACATTAAATTAATTTAAGATTTCTAAGTATTTTCCATTGAAAGTAAAAAAAAATTCTGTCTTTCTCAATTTTCACATTATACACCTGATAATAACAGGAAAAAAAACCCCACCATTTCCTTTTTCCTAGTGAAAGGTTTAAAAGTTCTAAAAGTATATTCCCCTGATACTTGTAATTTACTATTATTATTACTCCACTTCTGAAACTAAGGAAATCCTTTGGAATGACCTCATTTTTTATTCTTTTCTGAATGACCCACTTTGATGGAGTGTCATAATTCTTAACGGTAAGTTTAAAGACAATACTTCCAACGTTAAAGCATAAGCCACAGTTATAGTGACTACAGAAAAAAAAAACCACTACATGCAACTCAACATTTAGCATTCTTCAGAATACTTCAAACTTATAATTTCTTTTAATGTGTGTTTGCTGTGTGTTTGTGTTTTCTTAATTGCAAACTTAAGCACAGAGTTTTTGCCCAGTTGCAATCTTGAATAAAAATCTGGAAATGTTTGAAATCAAGGAGGCCAGATGCAGAAACACTGTTGAACAATCAATCTTTCCTTACTTTCAAAACCTGTGTTATTGGACCAGCTTCCTTTAGTATTCTACAGCTGCCCAGTAAAATGACCTTCACCCTTCTGTTCAAATATATATTACTATTATTAACATTGAGTATTTTATTTCTCCTCACCTGTTATTGTCCTTTTACATCCCCACATTTTTTTTCCAATTTCTACTCATTTTAGATAGTACTTAGTGTGCAGAACCCCAATAAAATGAATTTGTGTTACTCACATTTGTATAATAGAACCATTTTATTACACCAAAAGGAAATGCTTTATTAGTTTTTATATACCCTTTTGGAAATGATATTAAATTTTGACAAGGACATTTGATGCTGTTGTAATCCAATAACAAACAACATTTGCCTTGCTACGAAATGCAAATTGGAACTCCTTGACTCTCAGCAGGTTTTGCTCCATATGTTAGAGTCAACAAGGACTTTACTAAAAAAGTTAGAAATATCCAGAGTGCTTAATCTAAGCGCATGGGAGATTATTTTCCTAGATAATCAAAAGTCCTTCTGAATGTAAGTGCCTATGTTAGAGGTACAAAGATTTTACTAAAAAAGTTAGAAATATCCAGGATGTTTAATCTAAGTGCATGTGAAATTATTTTTCTAGATAATCAAAAGTCCTTCTGAATGTAAGTACCTCCTGTGTTAGAGGTACAAAGATACATTAAAAATCTCCTTCATTATTAAAATGGTAATAAAAAATGAAAATTCCAAACCTTGGGTAACACTTGTCGTGATTTCAAGACTACATCCTCAAGCAGATAAACTTCATTTTTCATGTTCTGGCCTGGAGTTAGTGAAGGCCATAATGATTAGCATTAAATCAGTAAAATAACAGCACTAGACAGAATATGTGTGTGGGGTGTGTGTGTGTGTGTGTGTGTGTGTGTGTGTGTGTGTATAAGAGGGAGGAGACAGAGACAAACAGAGAGACAAATAGTGATGTTCAAAATCAGATTTGTTTTGAAGGTTTCTTCATTGGAGGGTAGCTTCAAACCAATGGCTGCCTCTTAATCTTCCTACAGTCTTAAAAGTTTGATGACTTCTGCTGTTTCATTCTTGACTTTCAGACACTGTTGGATTTGACTTGGGTGTTGCTGTGCTGGTAATGTAGATAATGTTCAACAGCTGAGCTGCCTGATTTATCTTTTATCTTTCTCTCAATTCTCCTGGTTAAAATAATATAAATTTTGTGGAGGGCAGAAATAACATACAAGGAATAATCATTATGACTGCAGGGAGAATATTTCCAGAACCATAGCTTATCGTAAATCTATAATTACGTACATCAGCTTAGACATTTGTTTTACGTCATGTTTTGTTAGGGTAAAAAAATGCTTCCTATTATCAAAGAGCATTATAATAAGCAGTCTATCATTTACTTATAGGCTGAGATTTCATTTTCCACCAATGCCAGTCAATGGGGAGAGATGAAGTTTGAATAGTTAAATGGCATCTCTGAGGGTACACCTGATCCCTAAAATGCTTAAGCCTCTCTAACCTATTTCTTAATATCAAATCTGTTCATCTCAGTAGTACTGTGTTTCTATATAACCCAGACTTTTCCTCTTAATCTGTTTATTTCAGGGCTCTACATCCTTATTCAGTCTTGAAGTCCTTCCATATTGTCCTCTAGATATCTCTCTCTACTATGAACTCTCTTGTTTACACATCCTGAGGCTTCCCTTAGAATGTTATCTTAATATTATCATTAACTAAAACCTGATTCTATTCAAAGAACTCTCAATCCTGTAATGTTCTTAAAGAAAGAATAGTTAAATTTGTACATTCTTTGGTTCTTGCGATTTGGAGGCAGGATCCACATTCTTTTTGTTTCATGCTTTGACTTCTAAAAGACTGTCCTTTCCCTTTTATGCAAAGATATTTTTCTTTTTCTGAGGCACATCCCATCCAATTAACTGACATTTCCCCCATGCTGTCATCTGATTCTCTCCTAGTTACTCCCCACATTAACAAAAGATATTGACCTATTCTATTTATTCCCTGCCATTATCCTGAGGGATTTCAACATCCATGTGGAAAAGCTATCTATGACTCTCTGAGTTCCAAAAAATATGAGCCTAAACTAAATTTGAACTTTGTCATCAGACATAATTCCATCTTATCTAAATTCTGTGATCTCAATATACTGGTTTGTTATTCCACAATGTTATTCCATTTTGTCCACAATGAAAACTGAGCTCCTAAATGTTCAGAATTCTCCCAATTGCTTCGTTTTCAAAATTTAACTGAACCACAACACTGCTTAGCAATTCTTTAATTTTTTCTCTTGTCGGTTCCTTCTGAGCTACCCCTGATAAAAAACTTTCACCACATTGGCACCTTTGGGGGACCTAGTAATAGTATACTGGGACTCTCATAATATAACACACATCAAGCTTTTTTCACCTACCTTTCTACATTTTTTGGTGATATTTTACAATTCCCATATTATTTCTTAACTATGCCAGATACTCTTCCCCTTCCTTGCCTGGCAACCTCCAAACTCATCTGCTAAGATCTACCTTAAGCCTATCCCTGCATTATATTTTCTGTGTTTCTCCCAAGGAGCTGGCACTTCTTTAACAAAACATTTTAAGAGTTATTAGATATGGTCGTCTCTCTAATTATATACTTTCCCAAACCCCTACCCCTCAGGGTCCCTTAGTGGAATGTAGTTCCTCAATTACAAGGGCTATTCTAATCACATTTATATCTTTAGTGTCCAGCATAGTACCAGGCATAGCGTAGGTTGTAAATATATTATCGTTACATAAATGCTTGCGAATTCTGGTCACCTTTAGATAGACTGCTATAACCTTTCCTTCTGGAAAGGTTTTTATGGGTTAAAATCAACTAGATTCTCCGTACTTATGCATATTCCCATGACAGCTCACCCCAAATGACAGTAAGTTTTCCACATGGAAGCAAGAAATCTGATCAGTTTCACCAAACATTTAAAAGGAGGGCAAGATGCTTATTCTCTCTGCAAAGCTGATTTTGAGAAATTAAGAATAATTGATTGTGAGTTCTTATTTTCTTGGATTCAAAACTGTATATAAAACAAATTATGATATTTTAATCTGAAATTCAATAGTTCAGATAATTTGGGCCTGAACATCCTGTAAATCCTGGTCTTTTGAAAAGTGCTTATCACACAAAATAAAGGATGAATGAATAGTGAGCACCAGGCTTTAAAACATATAATTTATTTGAAGTTTGTATAGCTTCAAGTAAGTAATTTTTATTGTCATATGGTTATTATTTAAAACCATCAAGATAGCAAATTCAACCTAATTCAGAAGAAAAAAATAGGCAGTTATTAAAGAGTTCTTCTAATGAAGTAGAATCCTTTCTGTCCCACTCTCCCAAAAGAATAATAAAAAGATCAAAATACATAAAATTTGAAGGCTATGGATTTGGTGGATTTCAATAAAAGTGAATTTAAAGTTGCATATGTCTAAATCTAAGTTCCGTGTTTTAATATCAAAATGGTTCTGTTAACATATGCATATACAGAAGTAAAAAATGGAAAGCAAGTTTGCCAAAAAGAAAAAAAAAAGACACAAGCAAGTATTAAAGCCATACATGCAAATCCAGTAGCTATGACTGAACATTAAACCTAGTTTTTGGCAATCAAGTTGAAGAAGAGAATCATATTTTCAAGTTCATTCCATGGAGGGAGGGGTAAAGGTCCCTCCTATCAAACAGTGTCAAAAATTTCTTATGAGAAGCATTGGGTAAGGCACATGAGTGCTGACACAGATACATTTATTTACTACCTCATTTAGAAGTTAAAATAAAACTCAATGATGCATCAATAATCAATTTTCCTTAGACTAGAAGGTAGAATATGTGGAAATGAACCATCTTCTACATAACTTCACATTTAAAGCAGCACAGTTTGGCCAATTACCGCATAAACAAGACGTAAATGATTAAAGGTAGCATTCTATGTGTAGACTTTGCAATAGAATTTCCATTCTAAAATGTAATTTAGTTTCTATGAGAGAAGGAACATTGAGTTATGGGATCACTTAGTGCCCATCAATTGCTGAACCAAGTCTTTCCGTTTGAATCTTGCTAGCCCAAGCTTGAGCAGGTTCTGTGGGATTCTTAAGAAGCGGAGGTTAAAGATTTCCAATCGAAATGGACACATCTTATTTTGAAGCAATTTAAGGGGACCAGCTTAATTGTAGGCCAAATTTCCACGTGGAGTTTACGTTATATGAAAAGAGGCTGTGGGCCTTGGGGGTCAGATCAGTCTCTTGAAAGAGGCTTTGAATTCTGAAAAGGGCTCAGAAATTAATGCTAAGTGCTTATGGAATCACTGTCTTTGAATCAGAACCATATCTTTTTTCCAGTTATCATCCCCCATCTTTTGTAGCTACTCCAAAAGGTGATCAAACTGTAAAACACTGCATATTCCTTTTGGTACATTTAATCTTATGAAAACTAGCTTTTAAAGCCACGTGTTTACAACAGAACTGAAAATGTTATGTTATCATAGTCTTTTAAGGCAAATTTAATTCCTAAGACACACAAAATCCCAAAGTCTAATTCTCAATTCTGCTTTGGCTTTAACAAGTTTGCTTTTGATTTCTTTATTTTCAAATAAAAGATGTGGTTGGCGTTCAGATGAAACCCTCGAGTTTACTTCTCTTTCCTCTGGAAAACTAAGCAGATAGCCTAATTACACATTTTTGGGGGACTGCATAAAGTATAAACATTCAAAATAAACTGTTGGAAATATTCACTTGAACTCAATTTCCTTTTAAGCAGTCTAGTTGGGCCCAGTGCTCTTCAATGGGTCATTTGTTATGTCAACCCACTGTAGAGTACATCAAAGGGGCTTGTCACTAATTGATTACATTTCTCTACCGCCATGATTCACAGTGCTATAGGGACAATTACATAACTGTTTGACTTTTGCAAAACTGTGAGTTTAAGTAAACACAATTCTTTGTTATTATGATCTCTAATGGGCATATATGCACATTAAATATCATAGTATGTAACTAGATCTCGCTACATTGTCTATCTAACTTGTGACTCACAAAAAATCCCTCTTTTGTGGCAACTGGAGTTCTGGGGAACAGCTGCTGATCTCACACTGAAATTAAAAACATTTGAGTTGTTTTGATTTATGTTACCTCCCATGGGAAGAGAGAAATGAAAAATGGATGCTTCATGTAAACAAAATACCATTTCTCCAAGCTGTATAAAGAAATTGTTCTAAATTTACTGACATATTTCGTCTACTGAAATATAGTTGAGACTCTGTTACTATATTGTTAGAAGGGAAGATGACTCATGATCCTCTAAAAAACCAACTGCTAGGATTTTCTTTTAATCAACAATGTTCTGGAGGTGCAACTTTAGCATCCCGCCTCTGAAATCCAAGTCTGCATAATGTTGTTGGATGTTGTAACGGAAGGCAACCGGCAATGAAGATCATTAAAAGGATACACTCTTAGGAAAGTGTATCCTACACTTTTGTAGGAAAGCCTACAAAAGTCAATTTCCCTTTTTTATAGGATCTGTCAAAAGAAAGTCCAATGTCTTAGACTTCAGTGTGTCACTGTATGTGAAATCGTTTGCACAGGGATTAGTGAAATAGAGAAATATTGTTCTAATACTGATAATTCTTTAAATTAAGTTCACTAGAGCTGACTTCTGTGATATGTATATATATTTTAAAATATATCAGTTTACTTTATATACCTCTTGGGAGGAGGAGTTGGTCCTTTTACGATCAGAATTCTCTTAGGATCTTGTGAAAACAGATCATCAAGAACAACCTATAACCACACCAGCTGGTGTGATTGATTGGCAACATATGAACAAAAAGCCTTTGGGTTTAAAGGTACATTCCCCTCCTCCCCCACCTAGTTCATTCTACACTCCTTATGTGATGTGTGTGTGTGTGTGTGTGTGTGTGTGTGTGTGTGTGTGTGTGTGTGTTTAAATGGTCCCTGACCCTGGTGAGATTGTGAAGGATCAAGCACATTATAAATGATAATATGCCTCCCCTCAGGAAGCAGGGTTGAAGAGTCAGAATTTTTCAGTAGTCCACATTGTCTATTTTTCTATTTTATGGTCCCTTTGAAAAGACTGAACCATTCTTTTTAGCAAATAGTAATGAAATATTACTTTAGCATGGGAATAGAATTTCTTTGTTTAATTTGGGGATGTTCTGAAACAGAATGCCAGCTTATTCTTAAACTTCCTCTAAAATAGTTTTACAATCACCAGCCAATAAGTTGTTTTTTGCTTCTTTTAATGGATTAAAAGTTTGTAAAACAACTTTTGAAATTATTTAAAATTAGTAGATAATATAAGTGAAAGTTCTTCCTTAAAGCAGATTTTTAAAAAACAAGCAGAAAGATAATACGGATTTTAATGATACTACTGCAGAAATTCCATTATCTCTGAAGAGTTTTACTTGAAAACTTCCATTTTCAACTCTTTTGAATAAGGAAATTAGAGGTTAAAGCTTGTTCCTGCCAAAACATCTCAGTACTACAAAGATTTCAAGCATATATATATAGGATGTGAACAGTTCCTTTGAGTTCATTGTATTGAGAATATGTTTTCATGTAAATCTAACAGATTTAATAAAGACACACAAAGAATCTACCTTCTTTTGGCATGACTGAACTTTCCATTCCTGAGCATTATGATAACATAGTATATCATTTGAGGTAATACAGCTGTATTTCTTTTTTTAATCACCAAATGTATATCATCAGGTATGCTGAAGTTTAGATCACAAGAGCAGAGATCAGTCTTCATGGTCTCAATAAATTTCTTTAGATATGTGGAATTTAGAGAAAAGAGCCTGAGCTTTGGAATTATAGAGACCCAGTTTGAATTCTCACTGCAAAATTGAGTGTCTGATGTTCAGTCAATTACTTCTCTGGATCCCAAGTTCCTCACCAAGAAAGCGGATTAATATGTGGCTTATTGGGATTTATGAAGACAGGCAAAGCACTTGGCTGAGTTTTTAACCCATGGTGAAAGTGGTGTCATTATCATTTCTTATAGAAATAAGTCATGCATGTTATAATACATTCTCTTCCAAAAGGTACAAACTTTCAAAATTAATACTGTTACCATTTCTTACTTGATATGATTTGAAAATAAAGCAATTAAAACTGTAAAGTGTTTGTTATGCATATACTCATTTGGGGAGGAAATATTATACATGAGGTAAAATAATAATTTTTAACTGGAAGAAGTTAAAATGAGAAAACAGGATATTTTTTTCTACACATTTACATGAATTCTTGCCAATTCAATGGAATCCATCCCTAAGTTTAAAGAGAGTTTAGAATTGTAAATAAAAGTAGCAAGGTGCATTACAAATGAATTACTTCCAACCAGAAGGCTTGTGCTTATACTTTCCTTCAAACGAATCCTTTGTGCTAAGGAGCACTCCTTGTTTGTAATAACTTAAAATTCTACGCCTAAAGGTAAATACCTATTTGTAGCTTTTCACCCACTGGAGAAACCTTTTACTGTGAATTGATATTTGCCGTTGGCATGCTTCATTAGTTCACTTAACACAATCATATGCATTCCGATGGATGGAAACATCTAATAAATTTTCCAAAACAACAATAAAAGACAAATGATTATTCCAATGAGTGGAAAATATATAATAAATGTTCCAAACCAACAGTAAAAAAGAAGCGTTTTTCCCTTTTATCTTCAAAAGCTGATAGCTATTTTTTAATCATGTTAAATAAAGGCATACCTAAAGGAAATAAGAAATGGGCAATATTGGGCTATGGAGCTGACCCTGGAAACAAACTTACAAGAAAAAAGGACATCTAACTTCATTAAACTAATATAATAGAATACAACTATACAAGCATGATACTTTTGAACAGATAGATAAAATGTTATCTCTCTTGATTGTCTGAGTTCTACCCACTCTCCATCAGCTACCATATTGTCTTGCAAGGTACATTCCACAATATTCCAGTCAGGAGATAAGTAAAATGGTCAATGAGAACAGACACACCGCCCAGGGTTTATTTTTATCCAAACTAAAATGAAGGGGCCAGACAAAATTCCAGGAACTGAATGCTCGTACAGGAAGTATATATGCCATACACATGTCTGAATAATCTAATCAACCTCTGCTCTCCTTTGCATACACAACTCTGCTTCCTCCTGAGCATTCCCACACTGACACTGCTCACCACCCGATATGGTTCATTATGTCAAAATAAAGTGATGAAAGCTGAGAACAGTATTCTCTCCAATTTATTCTCTGCTTTTGAGCACAACCCTGAAAGAAGTCAAGACGCTTTAAAATACTGGATTAGAATATTTATCCCTACTTAGTTCATGCTATTTTTAGAGTCAGATATGTAGTAAGTATAGTCTAAAAAATTGTTTTACTAACGTGAAACATCTCCCTAACTCCCTCATTTAGGAATCTATTATTTCACACTTCCTATGTAGGGCTAGCCCCTTGGACCAAATTGTAATCAGTCCGCCCTCTCCCATTTGGTTGTCTTTCTCCTTTAAATACATTTTGTCTGAAATGATAGGACAAAACAAGTATTATATATTTAGACATTAAAAAGAAAACATTGTTTTAAGACCAGTAATATTGGAAGAAGAAAAACTAAAGAGTTTCCTGTGTTCTTTGAAGTGTAAATTTTATCTACAACACTGTGCAATCTTATATAATGGAAGTTAAAATCATTTATCACAAAGAAGAAAATATTTTATTCATATCACCTATTGCCACCTAAATTGGCATCGCATGAAGAAATTACAAGGCAACCTGGGGAATGTGTATGGGTGATTACATGTGGTACTGAATTTGGTTTACAAATCTCTTTTTATGTTAGCTATAGAGAAATTTTGAACCCATGATAAGAATCCTTTCCTTCACCCATAAGTATGGAGAATACAATCCATTTTTGCTCTGTGTGAAAAAAACTACCCAAGAAAGTTCCTAATTCAATTTACCCCTGAAAGTTGGGAGCAAGGCAAGTAAAGAAAAATAACGCTTCTGTCCCATATTCAGGTGAGAACCACACAAAGCTTCTAAAAGAACGGTGGACAAAGATTTTTTGATAGCCCTCAGTTTTCATTTTTTTAATGTCTCCTTTGTCTTAAACAATAAAAATGAGACTTTAGTTGTAAAATCCCTTTGATATGTACAGCATTAAACAGATGCAAGAGATTATTGGTTAACTAAAACAAAAGAAGCTGGAATCATTAATCCAAACGAAGTTTTTTCTGTGATGACTTTATTCTATCTTGAAAGTTGATTAATACCCAATAAGTAACCAACTGGTTAGTGACTGGATTAATTATGGATTGCATTGTATTTAATTTAGAAGGGGTGATAAAGGTATGTGTGTATCAGAAAAATGACAAGAATCCATGTAGTAATCCCTTTTATTAAACACACACACACACACACACACACACAAATAGGCGTATTGATGTATAGTTGACATACTGTAAACTGCACATGCTTAAAATGTATAATTTGATAACTTTTGATATATGTATCTACCATGAAATCCTCCCCCTCATCAAGATAATGAACATATTCATTACCTCCAAAAGTTTCTTTGTACTCCTTTGTACTCCTTTTCTCTGATCTGTTGCCTCCTCCCCACCCCAAGCAACCAACAATCTACTTTCTATTACATTAGTTTGCAATTCCTAGACTTAAATTTTTTTTAATGTTTTATTTATTTTTGAGAAAGAGAGAGAGAGAGAGAGAGAGAGAGAGAGAGAGAGAGAAAGAGTGTGTGTGTGTGTGTGTGTGTGTGTGCGTGCAAGGTGGGGAGGGGCACACACACACACACACACACTCTCTCTTTTGAGAAAGAGAGAGAGAGAGAGAATCCGAAGCAGTCTCCAGGCTCTGAGCTGTCCTCACAGAGCCCAATGTGGGGCTGGAGCTCACAAACCATGAGATCATGACCTGAGCCAAAGTCAGATGCTTAACTGACTGAGCCAGCCAGGTGCACCAGCAATTCCTAGACTTTTATATAAATTAAATTATATAATATATAATCATAATTTCCCTAGTTTCTTTTACTCAGCATACTTTTGTGAGATTCATCTATAATTTAGTGTGTTTTAAGATGCCATTCCTTTTCATTGCTTAGTACTATTCTATTGTACAGATATACCACTTTCAACCCATTCTTATATTGATATACATATGAATTGTTTCCAGATTTGGATCATTATAATTAAAGCTGCTATGAACATTTTAGCACATGTCTTTATGTAGACATAAGCCTTAATTTCTGCTGGGTATATACTTAGGAAGTAGAATGACCAGATCATGTAGTAGTGAATAGACAGTGTCTATGAAATTCCCAAACTTTTCACCTATTTTCCAAAAAATTATAATTGCCCCAGAAGTGTGGGAGAGTTCTATTTCTTGCACATCCTAGCTAATACCTGGTATCATCATTGTTTGAGTTTTAGCCATTTTACTATGTGTATACCTATCGAAATTTTCCTTCAACATTTTAAAGTCTCCACGGCAAGATTCGCTCATCAACAAATACCCATGTTTTGAGGGAGATTGAAATTTCATCCTTTCCTTATGTATAAGAATTGGAAAAGAGAATCCTTCTTTTGAAAAAGAGATATTGTAGAAAATATTTTCAGAAGTGTGATTCAACAAAGATGAGTAACTTACATGATAGTTTTAAAAATCAGAGGCCTCCAGACCATCCATTTCTTTTGATATATACCATTTGGTGAGATGAAGGTTATTATTATTGGAAGATCATAAGGAAGCTGTGGCTGAGAAGGGTTAAACTGGTCCAAAGTTTCAGCCGTAGTGATAGAGCAGCATAAACAAGCTGTCCTGTCAGGTTGACATGAAAACAACCACATTCTCATACCAACATTAGAAGAAAAGAGCTACTACCAGCGCATAAGATATAGAAATAATTTCTTTGTATGTTACAATTTTAAAGTACATAGATGAAGGTTGGGAAAATGGCAAGGCCCTAGAATAGCAGCTGGAAGTGAGTGTTAAAATCAGAATCAATTTTGCAGAGTATTTAGTCTCCAAAACGCTACTGAAACAGATATGCAGATGCTTAAAATTAGTAACAGGATATAAATCTGAGATAGTTTTTCTCAGAGGAATAAGCAAGTTGATACTGACTGCACAGACTTTTTTAATAGCAAAATGCATAAAAATAAAACAGGATGTATTTGTAACGCCTTTTTTGAGTTTCTTTTACTAATCCAGCCTTTTTAAACTTACAGTTTTTAAATGACTCTTTTTCATGATGGTTGTAAAAATTCTATTACACATTCTTGACAGAATGTGGCGTTGGGAGGGGAAGAAGATAGGTGGTAAATAAACAAAATAAATAAAATGGAATTTAAAATTCAGAAGCTCAGATTTCAATCTGGCAAGCAACATTTTTTTCAGCTCTTTCCTTCTCAAGATATCAATAAATGGTATTCTTTCATTCCCAGGACAATCACAGCATTCAACAACATATTCCATCTATGTGATAAGGTAGTTTGAAATTCTTGAAACAGGTCCCCAGAAGGAATGGAAAAATTGGTTAAATAGTGAAGCAATTTTCATTTACTAGAACCAATTAAAGGGTAAAATGGAAGCTTAATTGCAAACATCATTTTCAATTACTTATAACACCCCATAAAAATGTGAAAGGAGTATTTGCACATTTGCCTGTACTGTTGGGACAGATAGCTCAATATTTATTGTGAAAGATTATTCAATGCAAATGTGTCAAATGGTTCAGTCAGTTGTTCTTTTCTCTGAAGTAGAAATATGTGAAAAATTAAAAAAACTAGGAAAAATTTTACAAAGTGAAAGAAAGAATCTTTATTCCCTTATACCTCAATTCTTCAGGAAAAGGAGAGAGGGGGTCAGGGAAGCTCAGAATTTGAAGAAGGACTTGCAAAAGTCATTCCCCTGCCTCCCCAAGACATTTCCTGCTGGAGAGATGGGGAGCATCGATCAGCCAGTGTTATCTGAGCCAATCTGTTTACCTCAGACTGTAAATCACCTCAGTGTATCTGAGCCCTGGACCCCTCTGAGATGTCCAGTTCAACCTATAGACATTATCCATTTCCAGACTTTTTTTTTCAAGTGAAATATAAACCCTATGCATTTTAGGGGGAAAAAAACGTGTTTACACAACCAAATGATTTCACATCTGGTGAAATTCAAGCTGCCATTCTGTAAAAACAACTGGAAAGTGTACTGAGCTCAGAAAATAGTGCAATAACTTTTAAAATATCACTGGAATATAAACTGAAATGAGCTCTACATTTCAGTATTTTAATGGGTGGTTTAATTTCTTAATACTTCTTTTAATTTATTTCTCTGATAAATCCAAACTTGTTGAAATTATTTTTATTAGGTAAAATCACAGAATTCCTATAAAATAAATGTATTAAATGTTATGTTTCTTGTTACACTTTTTGATAACGATTTCAACGATGTGTTCACAAAAGAAGGGTATCTCTTGGTAATATGTCAGGTGGAGAGATGGAAAGCCAGTAAACAGTAAAAATAAAGTAGATTTGTTTGCAGGTTTGGGCTAATTGCATTAGGAAAAATCCATTTAGTGAACTGATCCATTTTGGAAGTAATATCTATATTGATATGAACAACATCACAGTAACAAAAAACAGAAAAATATAGAAGTTATGTTAATCACACATGCTCATATGTACTAGAAACAACTTTATAATGGAAAGCAAGAACTCTGATTTAAATTAAGTTTGTTTTTGTTTTTGTTTTACCTCCTAACAACAGTGAATGTCCTTTTTATAGGTAAAATATTTCTAGATTCTGTGGCTAATTTCACACCTACAAATTCCCAAAGCTAACAGCTACATGCAGGAAACCATCACTGTATCAGGTTACAAGAGCAACAAACGGTCTGTCTCCTTAAACATACTACATTATTTTATTATAAGTAATTATAAGAAGGTTATTTTTTCCACTGAAAAATGTACGCGCTAATTAATTGGTAAAATAGAAACTACATGATTTTGGTTTGTAACGTGAAGAATACGGTTACAGGAAAAATTAAAATTCAAAGGATAAATAAAAAGCCAATACATCAAATCACTCCACACTTCAAAGAACTTAGGTTAAGGACCACAGCTGGGACAAAAATGAAATCGCTTAGGCACGGAAAACTTGCACACTTATTTGTGTTGAAAATATATAGTTCTCCATCTGTAAAACTCAAATTAAATTTCCAGGATGAACCACCAAAGGCAGGCACTGACTATATCACTTTCACCCATTCATTCATTCATTCATTCAATAAATTCACCAGTGTGCCTTTTCTGGGCCCAGTGCTGTGTCAATTATATGGAAATGGCAGTGAGGAAAACAAAGTTCCTTTGCTCATAGACAGAAACAGGCACTATAGGATGCATACATGTCATTTGCTACAAGTTCTATGAAAAGGAAGAAACTAGGGTCAGACCACGGGATGAAGTGGTATTTTACACAGTCTGGTTTGAGAGGTCTCCTCTGATAAGATCAGATTTGAAAGAAGCCCTGAAGGCAGGGAGAACACAAGCATTGTACTTGTACCAGAATCTGTTATTTGGCATTTTAGGTTGTTTCTCTGTGGGATTAAATTGGAAATCGATAAGGTCTTCCAAATGACATTTCATAGTAGTTGATGTTACCTTGAATTTTTCACTAGGATTGCTGTGTAACAATCAGATCCATTGCCAACCTTCACACATAAGAAGAATTGGAAAATATTCAAGGTTAGCTGTTAGTACTGCATTTAGAGAACAATTTATAAATCTGAAGAGATATCTTTAGGAGATATTTCCTGATGAGTATGCAGCTAAAGCATGTCCACAGAGGACCACTGTCCCAATTCTAAGTTGGAGATTCAATGCTTAAAAACAAACAAACAAGGGGCGCCTAGGTGGCTCAGCCGGTTTAGCATCTGACTTTGGCTCAGATCATGATCTCACGGTTCATGGCATCGAGCCCGGCATTGGGCTCTGCACTGACAGTGTGGAGCCTAGTTAGGATTCTCTCTCCCCTCTCTTTCTGCCCCTCCCTCACTCACACTTTTTCTCTCTCAAGAATAAATAAAAACTTAAAAACAACAACAAACAAACACAAAAGAAAACAACCACAATGTTATTAAGTAGTAAGCAGCGTGATCTACAGAAGAATTACCTGAAAGTTTGTGAAGGGGAATATCCAGATCTACTTACACTTTTCTTTTGATGTTTTTATTTATTTGTGAGAGAGACAGAGACAGAGAGACAGAGTACTAGCGAGGGAGGGGCAGAGAGAGAGGGAGACAGAGAATCAGAGGCAGGCTCCAGGCTCTGAACAGTCAGCACAGAGCCCAATGCAGGGCTTGAACTCATGAACCTCGAGATTATGACCTGAGCCGAAGTCAGATGCTTAACCAACTGAGCCACCCAGGTGCCCCTCCACTTAAGCTTTTTAATGTTTATCTATATGTATCGCAGCATGGAAAAGGGGGTACCTCAGAGCTAAAGTGACTATAATAAACTTAAAATTTAAAGTCACTATGAGCATAAGGAAAAAGCCTAATAGTGAAGTTTGTGGCAGTCTGTATTAGAAAAAGAGAATTTTAAAATGTCATGTTAAATTGTAAAATATGAATATCTTTTACATATTTATTGGAAGACATTTTGGATGAGCATACCTCTCCAAATAAATCAGGAGCATTTAATGCAATGTCGTGTCCAGGAAATTGCTCAAACATTTTTTTGGGCTATATATAATAGCCACGATATAACAGTATATATAAAATAAAGTGTGTATACTTTATATGTGCTAAAGCATACATAAAATAATAGTATATATGAAATAAAGACAAATTCTAAATCCGAAATTCAGGTACCACTCTGAATCCTATCTAAACAGATGTGAATTTAAATCGTGCCCCTTTGAACCATATTTAGCTGTTGTCCTATTTGCTTCATTTTCGTATATAACTGTCTAATTGAGCATTCACAATCTAATAAGGTGCACACCAGGACCCAAACAGACCTCCTCTTAGCCCCTGAAGGGTAAAGGTTTTGTATCACTTCCAGATTTTCAATTAGATCCTAATTACAACATGCCTCATTTAAAGCTACAGGAATCCCGACCCTGTCAACACTACTGGACCATAACATGTCTGTCTTAATTACATCTGATTAGTTCTGGGCCCAGCTTGCATTGTGCACCCCGACTCCGTTAAAGCTGCTCATCTGTTTGGCAGCTGCTGGTACGGAAGAACCTTATTCATCAAGCTGCAAGACAGTGTGCTCCCTCACCTTCCTCTCCCAGGATGCTGGGCCTTTTGAAACCATAGTTCCATAGGACCAGGCAAATAAGGCAGCTCACTCATCACTGGCAGGATGGTGAATCTGGGAACAGAAATCTCAGTTGTCAGGGGCTGAAAGCACTGGGAGCTTGTCGTCCTCTCCATTCCATGTGATTCTACAGATCTAGCTTAAGTTTTTCAGAGATTGATGTATCCATGCCATGTACTCCATTAAGGTTGTAGCACAAGTTAAGACTCTATGAAATAATAGTTGTCATCTATGTTCCAAAGTCCATTTTCAAACGGAACCAATAAGTGTTATCAATTTTCTTGACATGAAAAAAAGAAGAATTTTTACTCTCGACCGAAGTGTGTGAGGACAATCCATTGGGGCTTCCTCTCTTTGGCATTTTTAATTTGTTTCCTGAAGCCACCAGATGAAAATGTCTGTATTGATTTTTTTTTTATTTGATACACCAAGCTTGTTTCATGACTAATCGTTCACAGCTATCAGGACATCCTCATTTCCTCTGCTTTGTATCTGGGCAACATTTTGATGATGATTGAATTAATACTGGGCATTGACATCTTTATCTATTGCTAATGTGATTTCTCATTTAGTTGTAATAGCTGAGGGATATCACATTTACTGGTCTTCAGTAATAATAATAGTAACACATAATGATGGACTTGATCTATGCTACATTCAGTTTCAGTGTGTTTACATATTTAACTTAATCCAAATAGCAACTTTATAAGGTATAAATCACTACTTAACACTTTGGAGTACATAACATAATTCCAGTTTTAAAATGAGCTAATAGAATTTGTGATTAAATAAATTGCTCGAACATGCTGTTACGGAATTGCAGAGATAGGATTTAAATCTCTTTCTACTATAATGAGCTGGCTTTATGTAAGATTTGCTTAGCTTGGATCTTAGAATTCTAGGGATAGAAAAATGACCTTTTCTCACTTATATTAGGATTAACTTGCTAAATAAAAAGTATAACTACATCTTTGGCCTCATTTTGTATATACCACTTCCTTGCTCATAAGCTTTTAAGAGCCGTCTTTTGATTTCTCACACATATCAAGTTCTCATCAACCTAAGAACTGTTGTCCTTCTTGTTCCCTTTGTGTGGAGAGCTATAGCCCTGAATATTTACAGGGGCCCTTCTCTGTCACATCTTAGCATGAAGCCCAGTTTATATCTCACTTCTTCCAAAAGACTTTCACTGACCTCCTTCCCCAAAATAGCATCTCCCCAGCTGTTCACCTCACATTTTTCTCAGCAAATACCATCTCCAATTATCCTATTTACTCCTTTTATGGAGTCTGATAAGGCCCCTGGAAGCAGAGTTATTGATTTTGTTCATGGTTGTATCCTTTGAACTTGGAAATGTATTTGGCACAGGGAGGCCCAATAAATAATAATGGACACCATGTATTCGTTACAACCTGTGCTATCCAACGTGGTAGTCGCCAAGCTTCATGAGTCTACTGAGCCATTTCAGAAGTGCTGTGCATGTAAAATGCACATTGGTTTTTAAAGACATAAAATATTTCATTAATAATTTTATATTGATTTTACATAGAAATGATAAGATTTTGTGTACTTGTATTATGAAAATTAAATTTAGCTTTTTTTTTTTACTCTTTAAAATGTGGCTGCTAGGAAATTTTATTTATTTACTTATTTATTTTAATTTATTTTAATGTTTTATTTATATTTGAGAGTGAAAGCATGAGCATGAGCAGGGAAGGGACAGAAGAGAGGGGAACAGAAAATCTGAAGTGGGCTATGCACTGACCACAGCAAGCCCCATGTGGGTCTCGAACTCACAAACTGTGAGATCATTACCTGAGCTGATGCCTGACGCTCAACCAACTGAGCTACCCAGGCATCCCGAGAAAATTTTAAAACATATACATGTTTCACAATTGTGGCTCCCTGGCTTAGAATTTTACAAACGAATAATATTAAGCAAAAAGATTCCCTTATGGGGCACCTGGGTAGCTCGGTTGGTTAAGTGCCCAACTCTTGATTTTGGCTTAGGTCATGATCTCATGGTTTGTGAGATCGAACCCCTTGGGTTCTGCACTGACAGCATGGAGCCTGCCTGGGATTCTCTCTCTCTCTCTCTCTCTCTCTCTCTCTCAGCCCCTCCCCTGCTTGTGTTCTATCTCTCTCTCTCTCTCTTTCTCAAAATGACAAAACGTTTGTAAAAAAAAGATTATAATACTTAAGTGTGGTTATTCTACGTGATTCTTTTTATTTTAAATCCCAGTTAGCACACTTACAAAAACATTTTAAATAGATGAGTAATGAATAAATGGATGCACTTTTACAAATATGTCTCTCCTGTTACCAGGGATGGATTTTTCCATGTTCCTCACTAATGCTGACTTTCCCACCAGATCCCATTTCTTCTCTGGGAATACTCTGACAATTCTCCCCACTCTGTCGCCTGTAACATCACAATTTTTTGTTTAAAACATCTTCTTAATATGAAACCATGCTTCCAAGCATACTATTTTTCCCATATCTTAAACAAACAAGAAACCTTGTTTTGTTTCCACATCTCTCTCTAGCCCCTGTCATTTTCAGCCAAACTCCTTGAAAAGAATGGTGTACAATTGCTTCCAGATTATATATTTTCATTCTTTCCTGAATCCATTCCAACCAGACTTTTTGCCCCACCACGCTGGCATGTTTGCTCCCATCAGGAACACCAATAATTGCCTTGTTGCTCCATCCAGTCTCATCTTAGATTTAATGTGAAGACTTTTCTCAGTCACCATCTTCCTTGAAATGGTTGATGACTGTTCTTTTTAGACATTTTTCTTCACTTGCCTTCTGGTTTCCCTCCATCTTCCTTCACAGCTTTTCCTGTCTTTGTTAACACCCTTTCCCCCCAACCTTTAAGGTTTCCTCATTCCATGGTTCCCTTGTCCTTCTATCGTCACTCCTTTGAAGATCTAATCCAGACTCAGGATTGCAAATGCAATCTCTGTATTTTGCTGGTGGTTGCCAAAAGTCTATCTCCGGCCCGAACCTCTCCTCAGACCTACAGACTTTTATGTCTAACCATCCACTTGACATCTGCACTTGCAGGCTGATAGGTATTTAAAGCCTAATATATTTCAACCTGGGTCTCTTTTAACCTCTCTATCTCAGAACTTGAAATGCCATTCTTTCTGTCACTGAGGCAGAAAATCAGAACAAGCCTTGACTACCCTCTTCCTCTTATACTTCTCTCCCTTCCCTCCCTTTCTTTCATGCTACACATCCTATGTGTCAAGAAATCCTGTCTGCTCGACCTTCGAAACGTATCCAGATTTTGATCACTTTCACCTTGAATGCTTCTGCCATCTTGATTGGGGTCACTCGTCCCTCTTGCCTGGCTTATTGCAACAGCTACCAAACTGGTCTCTTGCTTCCGTCCTTTCTTTTCAATATATTTTTTCAATATAATCGAATATCTTTTTTAAATGTGTGTCACTTAATATCATTCTGTTCAAAACCACCATCGCAGCTTCATTCCCAGAGTAAACGATAACCCATAAGGGCCTATATGATCTGACCCTTGTTACCTCTCTGTTCTCATCTCTGTTCAAAGACAACTTCTCAGTGAGGACACCGTTAGCCATTCTCTCTAAAATCGCATTTGCCAACTCTGTTATTTCCTATTCTTCTGCCCAGTTGAATTTTACATTTCTCCTTAACATTCATCACTATCTAACATGCTTTACATTTTCTTGTTTATCTTGTGTATGGCTGTTGTCTCCACTAAAATGTAAGCTCTATGAGGTCAGGAATTTTTTATGTGTTCACTGCTCTATTATAGCACCTAGAAGACTGTGTGACATAAGAGTTTATGGAAACTCATGCTGCACAATTAGTATTTATTGGAATAAATGAACAGGTCTTCAGGAGCCTGTATCAGTTTTTTTTTTTCTTATTGGAAGCTCATCACCCAAATTAAAATAAGAAAAAGAAAATGAAAATAGTCCAAATCTAAGATGTTAAGAGACAAATGAAAATGAGGAGAAACACACACGTGCGCGCGCGCGAGCACACACACACACACACACACACACACACACACACACACACAATTCAAGTATAGACAATATGGCCCCAACTTTAAGCTTTTATGGGAGAGTATGAGACTTCGGTAGAATCAGGAAATCATCGAAGGACAACCTACATTTATATTTTTTAAGCTTATTTATTTATTTTGAGAGAGAGATAGCAGGGGAGGGACAGAGGCAGAGAGGAGGAAAGAGAGAGAAAATCCCAAGCAGGCTCCACACTGTCAGCACAGAGCCCTATTTGGGGTGCAAACTCATGAACTGTGAGATCATGACCTGAGCTGAAATAAGAGTTGGAGGCTTAACTGACTGAGCCACCCAGGGGCCCCAACAATCTACATTTTTAAAATGTATACGAAATACCAAAGCTTCTTAGCTTTCTATGGCATCAAGCTAAAATCTGAAGTTTGGGCTGTATCTTATTCTAATTTTAGGTAGAGACAAAAGGAATTACGATCTTTAAAAATAATGCCTGTGAATTTAAGCTGTTGAATTTAACACAACTCTATAGCCTTATATCTTCTTTCATTTATCTTCATTTCTTGTCCTCAAGTGTCTAGTTTTCTGAAGTAACTTTAAATAGCTGCTATATGGCTCAAAAATGCATATTGCAGATGATATACTGCAAAAGTACTTTTTCTTTCTTATTTATTTAGTTTTCCCTAACTGGTTAGTAACCTAGCAACATATGAAATCAGTGTTCTCAGAGGCCTGTTTCCCACCTATCATGAATTCGGTTGTCAGAATTTAGTTAAATGGGGCTAAAAGAGGACTGTTCATCTACATAATGACCACAGGATTCTTTCTCTCTCTCTGCACGTAACTTATAATCTTTAAAAGATTAACCATATGTAATCATTCTGTTTACGGGGAGATCAGAAATTCAGAAATACTAGAATCTGAGTCTTTTCTATTTGAATTACGTAGAAAGGGATTTATAAAGTTTTGGAAGAAAGTTCCCAAAAGCACTAAAAGAAATAATACAATTTTCTTGGCTTCATACGGTAAATCCTTTTTCTGCAGACAATCCCATTGGCCTTAATCGCAAGAAAGGTTGCACACTAAGAGTAGGGCTAAAAGTTTGTGAAATAGAATGGTACTCTTAAATCTGGGCCCTTGTCAGATTTTCTAGTGAAAAGGCATAAACAGTATTTAGAGTCTATCTTCTGCCAATATTTTAAAATCTCTTTGGAATATTACTAACACTTTAATTATATATTTCTCCAACTGCCATATTTGGAATATACACAACCATTTGAAAATTTAACACAATTTGGGGGATATAAATGGCAACTTCAGTCTTATTGAGTGACTTTCCCTTTACCACTCTTATGTATGTGTCTATGAATTTTAATATTTCCGCTGCTGAAATTAAATAAAGATGATCACAGTCAAAATACTCTAATAATTAAGAGTGGGTGTTCTATGTGACTCTTTTTCTTTTTTTAAATCCCAATTAGCACAGTTACACGTGCATGTTGAATGAATGAATGAATTCATGGATACACTTTTACAGATGTATGTGTGGTGAAGCTGGGGACAGGCTGAGTTGTCAGTGTCTCAGCAGGAATTTAAATTACTCCTATTCCAAGTTCACAGAGGCCTGAAGATGCACAATGGATGATTGATGGATTGATCCTAATGTCATTGGGATAAGTCTATTTCCATGAAGGAGCTCGGTCTGAGTATAATACCTTAGCTTTGAAGAAGAGTTACAATTTTGAGTATAGTATCTTCCATTTATATATTTATTCAAGAAATAATATTTGAACAATTGTTATCTGTCAGTAGCTGCTCTGGGCACTGAAATTGACCTCAAGGAACTCATATCCCTTTGGGAATATATACAATAAACTAATACATAAAATATATAATTCCTGGTGGGGATTTTTTTCATTGAAATAAATAAAGCAAGGACATGAAATTGAAAATGGGTCTACATCTAAATATAGAGGTCAGGGAAGACCTCATTCTGGAGGTCACAATTGACTTCAGAGGAGAATATTGGGAAGATTAATCTGTTAGTATAAATGGGCAATGATGATTGTTCAAATCTTGGTCGTGTGAATGGAAATAGTAAGCAAGTAAGTACTATTTGGATTTGACAAATATTTTGGAAATAGAATTTAAAGAACATAGTGATAATAATATTTTCTGAATTAAGCTTGGAGGGTTTGGGGTTGTGGGGAAGCGTGTTAATAAAGGTCAGGGGAGATAAAATTACATTTAAAAATAATTTTTCTTTGTGAAAACAAATGGAGGACTTGATAAATGTATCTAAAGCAAAGGGGGTGGGTCTGGGATGGATATAGAGATTTGGAGACATTCGTGGATGTTTTTTAAATATGCATGATCAGGAGAAAGTATCTACTGGGGTAGTTTATATAAAGGACAGTGATCAACTATGGAGTCCTGAAGTGTAGGAATATTTAAATATCAGGTAGGGGAGGAAGAGCAAGGAGTATGTGAAATTCAAGCATTCTGATTAGTAGTAGTCATCAAAATGAGTAGTATAAAATATCTAGATCCTAATCTGGTGTTGATGCTCATCAGTGATACCTCAGTACCCTCTTAAGGGTATTGATGGAGGTTTCGGGGAGGGGAGGCAATGGGGAGTTGGGAAACCAACGTAATGCAACAACTTAATGCATTAAAATGCTAAAACTCTAATATTAAGCTCTGAGTTTTTCTTTTAAGTTTATTTATTTATTTTGAGAGAGAGAGAGAGACAGCAAGTGCGAGCAGGGGAGGTGCAGAGAGAGGAAGACAGAATCCCAAGCTGGCTCCACATTGTCAGTACAGAGCCCTACATGGGAATCAAATTCACGAACTGTGAGATCATGACCTGAGCCAAAATCAAGAGTCAGACACACTCAACCGACTGAGCCACCCGGGCGCCTCTGAGATTCTCTTTTTCTGTTATAATTATGGTTGACATGAAATTCCGAATATAATAAAAAAGAAAAACAAATGCCTACCACAAAATTTGTCTGTAAGTACTTTAATAGATTAATAAAAATTATCACTTCTCAAATAATACAGTTTGCTAAGTGTTCTCCATAGGATTCTTAATCCTCCCATCAACTCCATAAGGTAGCTATTATTATTCTCCCTTTTATATATAACAAACTGATTCTCAGAGATATTAAATCACTTGCTTAAAGTCAAGAGCTGATAAAATATGTAACTAAGGTAGACCTTTAATATATTTTCTAACTTTAGAATAATCAGTTTCATGGAGAAACAGTTGCAATGTTTTGTAACATATTAATATGTTAATATATGCTGAATATAATTTATACTTCTTTAAAAATTTTGTTACTTTTTGGCTTGTTACCATCTGTCACCACATAGTGACAGTATTTTTTTCTTGTGATGAGAACTTTTAAGATCTCCTCTCTTAGCAACTTTTCAAATACACAGTACAGAATTATTAACTATGGTCACCATGCTGCACATTACATCCCCAAGACTATTTATTTTATAACTGTAAATTTGTACCTTTTGACTCACTTCATTTAATATTAAAAGTACTCTTCTTATCCCAGATTCATTTAAATTTTCTTTACATCCTCTGCAAGGTAAGACAAAAACAATGCCTTAATCCTCTAATATAGGATTAAACAAAGTAGAACCTCTGTTTTAATATATTAATTTTATATTATATTAATTATATTACATATTCTAAATAAAACTACATTTAATATTGATGCTTTCATGCTTGATTCTATTAAATCTTTAAAATAACAGAGCAAGATTTTTTTTTTATTATCATTTCTGCTTTACAGATGAGGAAACAGGCTTAGAAATATTCCTGCTTATAGAGGCAAGCTGATATTTTACCATCGTTTTCTTGGTTACACATCTAGGTTATTTTCATGACACCATGACCCTAAATTGAGGCAAGTTTAAATTTAATACTTATAGGGAAATGTATTTTCAATCTTGTTCTATATAATAATAGCATGTTTTCAATGAAAGATATAAAATTAGACACATGGTACAGTTTTATGTTTTAGATGTTTTAAATAGTACCATATCCTGGACCACGAAGGATAAATAACACATCCTTAAAAGTTTAAAAAAAAAACAAAAAAAATTTTTTAACGTTTATTTATTTTTGAGGCAGAGAGAGACACAGCATGAATGGGGGAGGGGCAGAGAGAGAGGGAGACACAGAATCGGAAGCAAGCTCCAGGCTCTGAGCCATCAGCCCAGAGCCCGACGCGGGGCTCAAATTCGCGGACCGCGAGATTGTGACCTGAGCTGAAGTCGGACGCTTAACCGACTGAGCCACCCAGGAGCCCCCAAAAAACCAAAATTTTAAATATTTACTCTGTAATAATGGGGATTCACACAAATTATTTCATCTATTCCATTAATTATTTATCAAATATTTTTGTGTCTATTATGTGTCAGACACTTTTCTAGGTACTGAGGACATGATGTATATCACAAAGCAAAGTACTGCCTCTGAAAGAATGTGTGTTCTGTAGAGAAAATACAATAGGATTTTTAAGACTGTCAACTTGATGCAAAATTGCTCACATCATTATCCTTATAAAATTTAATGCATTTTTCAGGTTTATTCATTTTTTTTTTTACGTTTATTTATTTTTGAGACAGAGAGAGACAGAACATGAATGGGGGAGGGTCAGGGAGAGGGAGACACAGAATCTGAAACAGGCTCCAGGCTCTGAGCTGTCAGCACAGAGCCCGACGCGGGGCTCGAACTCACAGACCACGAGATCATGACCTGAGCCGAAGTCGGCCGCTGAGCCACCCAGGCGCCCCCAGGTTTATTCATTTTTGAGAAACAGAGTGAGACAGAACACGAGCAGGGGAGGGGCAGAAAGAGAGGGAGACATAGAACCCAAAGCAGGCTCCAGGCTCTGAGCTGTCAGCACAGAACCCGATGTGGGGTTCAAACCCATGAATCGTGAGATCATGACCTGAGCCAAAGTTGGACACTTAACTGACTGAGCCCCCCCCCCCCCCGGTGCCCCTATTCTTATCAAATTTAAGTGACATTATTGAAGCTGCTTATGTTTCATACCACATAGATATTTGGGGTTTTGAACTATTGTAGGAATTAAGGTAGGTAAAAGGTGTTGATTAAGCTAAACTGAAGTATTACTCTCCAATAAAATATGTGACGTGTTAAATTCCAGCCTCCAAAACAGGAATGTTTAGAAGCTTTCACTTTGCCACTTGCAGATGCAAAGTAAGTGATGCCCATTTTCATCCTTCTGTTCCAGATCAATTTGTAATGTTAACTGAAGTGAGAACAGAAGAAATGCTGCCTTTCTTTTATCTTTCCTTTTTTTCTTCTTTTGAGTTCAAAAGTGACTGAAATCATTAAATATTGCTAATATATTTTAGTAGAGGGGTATTAATTTTGGAAAGGGTTTATCCACAGTTTTTCCTATGAGTCCAGGTTCTTTTTTATTCTTTTAAATAATCTAAATGATCTGTAATAATAATAATAGCTAACCTATATTGAACACTTACTCTGTACCACACACCATTCCAGCTATTTTACACATAATATCTTTTGTGCTCCAACTGATTTTCTATTTTTGTGTGAGAGTATCAGTCTTTCACTTAGACAATTATTTTGTTCATATGTGCAACAGGATACTATAATTCTTATACACATATTCATGCAGTGCACACTCAATACACATTGGTTCCTTTTCTCGTCACTCTTTTTTTCTAAATGTTTGTTAACGTTTATTTCTGAGAGAGAGACACAGAGCATGAGCAGAGGCGGGGCAGAGAGAGAGAGAGGGAGACACAGAATCCGAAGCAGGCTCCAGGCTCCGAGCTGTCAGCACAGAGCCCGATGTGGGGCTCGAACTCACCAACTATGAGAACATGGCCTGAGCTGAAGTCAGAAGCTCAACTGACTGAGCCGCCCAGGCTCCGCCTTCACACCTTTATCCAAAATTGCAGACTGCAATTCAGCAAGAATTGCAAGAGGACGAGTGCTCCTTTGAAAGCAAAGCACTATAATCACAGCCTAGAATGGTATGAACCTCATGGTGAGCAAGTTTGGAGACCAGGAAAATTCTCTTTCAGCTTCAACTGTAACTTTGTTTCCTCGAGTAGTACTGCTTCCTGTTTCTCATGTGGACCAAAGCAGAAAAAGAAGGGCTGGATATTTAGGGGTGCTCTTCTTAAGAGGCATGGGTTGTATTCATGAATAAATGCAAACCAAACCCACAGGTGGGCATAGTATGATTGACTATGTATGTCATTAGTCATTCTTATTAGCTTAGGTCAGTGTTTTCAAACTTCATCAGAATCATCTGATTTTTGAGTCCACCGTCCAGTTTCAGATTCAGTATGATGGGTTTAGGGTCCAAGTATTTGTATCATTAAGAAGTTCCAAGGTGCTGCTAATGCCGCTGGTCCAGGAAACATAATTTGAGAACCACTGATGTACCTGATGTGCATAAAATTTGGATTAAAAGCTGTTGGGGCTGTGGTTTACTTGAACAAAATATGCTATCAATCTAACTTAACCCAGGTACTCAGGTAGTTCTGCATAGGCCACATGAATACAAAGTATTTTATAAGGGACTGTGGAAAAGCAAATGGCATGGACACAGTCTTCTTTCTGAAAAATGCCTCAGATTAAAGAAGGCCAGAAATCTCTTGTTGAGAATCAGATGGGGAATAAATGTAAACCCAAACTCAAAACTAACACGTGTGAAATGGTATGTTAATTTCCATGAATATGCTGAGCTATACAGATGCACAAATGGGAGACTACTCTGGGAGGTCCAGGAAGATTCAAGAATGACAAGATGTTTGAAATGAATCCTGGGGAATTGTAGGATATGAAAGTATCACATAGATGAGAAAAAAACACCATACACCTAAACACTGTTCCTGACAAATGCCCATAGTTGCTAGCAAAAAATATTAGAGATCATAAATGGGATCATCAAAAAAAGCCATTCCCATCACTAGAAAATACAGCTCAAATTGTATTCCCTATTTATTGACAGAAGGCTAGTAATAGTGACCATTTAGTCCCATATTGGTTCATTTGCCTGTCAGATTTTTCTCAGCACTGTGTATATTTTTAATCACATCCCTGCAGATGGGCAGTGATATATAGGTACTCAAGCAATCTCTCGAGAATAAAGAAATGGAAGAAAGGATATGAAAAGTATGCCATTTAAGATAATCCTTGTTTTATACAAATTCCTAAGCAAAAACAAAACAGAACAGACAAAAGTAATTACATATACCTTTCAAATTTGCATAAGTCTTTTTTTAAATTTATTCTAACCGTGGTAAATGAGTTGAGCAGGGAAAAATGTGGTCACTCTGCTTTAGGATGTCCTTCAGTTATTATTTCAGAAGTCTGTGTCAGATTTCTAATGTCTAATGTCCTATGTCTATGTGATTTTTAAAGTTACTACAGCTTGTCATTTTCTGAGGTGGATTTCTGTACTAATTTCCAATTAAAATGATGAATTAAACATACCATTAGTTTATTAAGCATTTGTGCCCACAGAAAACTATCTATGCATGCATCTGTCCACGCATAGATTTACTAATCATATCATCAATTCTAAAGTCAAAGCACAAATGCGACTGTTAAACACTGTTTGTAAAGAGCGACATAGTATGCTACATAAGGTTACGATTATGCTGTCTATCAGTATGGAGCTGACCATCATCTGTTGAGTTTATAAACTGCCATATATTTTGATATAGCACAGAATATAAACTGCTTCCTAATAACCGTTTTTTTTTAAATTTTTGGATCAACTTTGTAGGAAATTCAAGCTTTTCCTCTATTAAGAGAGCCCCGACGTAACTGCAACAGCCAGCCAGTGTTGCAAGGCAGAGGTAGTTCAAGTTCCAAATAATGTATTTTCTTTAACTGAGTAGTACACATGTGTGCCCCCCAGTAGTGTTAATCTGTTTATTGCTTTGGTAAATCCTCAAGCATTTGCCCAACTACCATAATTCTTCTGAGAAGACAAGTTCCTACAAAACTGCACAAGTGTGAACAGTCCAGCACTAAAAAGGAAATTATTATTCTTTAACTGTGAAATTCTAACAGATGCTACCTAAGTAATCAAACCAATTAAAAAAAAACCACAGAGGTATGTAAATGGAAAAAAAAATGACTACAATCATCCTTGCCCTCTTCTCAGCAAGGCCTCACACTGGCATGAAACTTTAGGTAGAAGAACAGTTTTGACATTTCCCCCACTCTGATCATGCCTGTCCTGGAACTTCACAGAGATTAATGTGGAGACTTTTGAGATGAAAAAGATTCAACAGTTGAGTTCAGTGAATAGTTATTAGCACCTACTATCTGCTGAGTACTGAAAAGTCAACAACAAATCAGAGAGAAGATTCATGGTCTATTAAAGATAGATAGAAAACTCTTAGTGTTCGTTAGGCCACCCCCACCCTCAAATCCTCAATATATATATAAAGAAAATGACTATGAAGAGATTAGCACCCTAAAATCTAAACAACCTAGGGTGTGTGAGTGGGCAGGGGGAAGAAAGAATAGCTAGTTTATTTTTATTTTTATTAGAGAGAGAGAGAGAGAGAGAGAGAGAGAGAGAGCACGTATGAATCGGGGAGAGGGGCAGTGGGAGAGAAGCAGAAGCAGTCTCCATGCTGTGTGGAGCCTGATGCAGGGCTTAATCCCACGACCCTGAAATGGTGACCTGAGCTGAAATCAAGAGTCAGATGCCAAACCGACTGAGCCACCTAGGTGCCTGAAGAATAGTTACTTTAGATGCTAGAAGGGCAAAAGAGCCTGCCTCACTGGTGACACAAATTTGAAACCTGAATGATGAGAGTTCCAGGGAAAGATTTCCATCAGGGGGAACAAATGCAGAAGCCTCAGGGTATGTTCTGAGTGTTGGAAAGAGAGAGATGGCCACACAGCTAGGGTACAGTGAGCACAAGAGAGAACAGTACCAGGTAAAACCAGAGTGGACGTCAGGATCGTGTTGCATGCAGTGCCTTGTGGCCCAAGATAAAACCTGTACATTTTCATTTTTGTTCAATGGGAAATTCCAGAGGGTTTGCAGCAATAAATTGGATATTCTGATTTATGCTTTTGTAAAGATTACACTAAGGGCACCTGGGTGGCTCAGCCTTTTAAGTTTACAACTTTTGATTTCAGCTCAGGTCATGATCTCACAGTTCATGAGGTCGAGCCCACGTCAGCACGGAGCTTGTTTGGGGTTCTCTTTCTCCCTGTCTCTCTGTTCCTTCCTCTCTTTTCTCTCTCCAAATAAATAAATAAACTTTAAGAAAGACAGAAAAAGAGAGAGAGAGAGAGAGAAAGAAAGAAAGAAAGAAAGAAAGAAAGAAAGAAAGAAAGAAAGAAAGAAAAAGTAAAGATTGTATTTGGCTTCCATGAAGAAAATGGCTCTCACAGAGACAGGAGTACAAATAGGGAAGATCAGACAGGAAAATATCAGAGACTTTGGCTTGAGAGTTGGTGGTGTGGCCTTGGAAAGAGTAAAAAGTGGACAGAGAACCCCCTTATAATACAGAATTGTTGGGACCATTGTTCCTGATTACTTCTCAGATCACTTATGTGAATCAAATGAGACTGTCTGTATAGATTCCAGAAATTCTACGTACTCAACAATTATTATTAATTTAATTTGTTCAAAGGTAATTTGTACTTGAATGCACAGAGTTGGGCATTACCATATTTTAAACTTTCTCTAGGCCCATAGGCCCTATATTCAAATTCTTCAAATGCTGGTTGAATAGCCAGGTTTGTTAAATCCAATAGGATGCCTCAAATAATCTCATGCAGTATCCCCACACATTATTTTATTTCATCTTCCACCCCTCAAAGTAAAAGACACATGTCACATACTACACTTTGGAGAAGACACAATGAGCCACATAAATGAATCATGATAATATATAAAACATTTTCTAATAAGGTAAAACAGTACCTTCTCACTGTCCAACAGCATCTTCTTGTTTAAAAAATTATATAAATATTGGCATAATAAAATGGAATTTGAAGGAGTTTCAATGGTTGAAAATGTAAGCAAAAAAAAAATTAAAAAAACACTGTGAGAGAAACGTAAAGAGAAAAATCATTCTGAAGTGTCAGCTACATTGAGGGCTCTCTATAGAGAACTGCATGTAATTTTCTCTTTCATCGAGAACAAAGATTATTTATTTAAAGTTCTTAAATGTTATTTATATTTTTTGGGTTATTGTATGATTTTGTGATGCAAGTCAATTATAAAAGATTATACCTCTCAAGGACAAATGCAACAGAATGATTCCAATATGTGCATAGGATGATTTAGGGGTGAAAAGTATTGAGTCTTGGGTTGAACTTCTTTGGTTCAATTTCCAGCTCTGCCATTTACTTACTATCCGTGTGACTATTAGCAAGGCACTTAACTTCTCCAAGCCTCCTATTTTTCCTCAGTAAAGACGGTCATTGTGTTGCTCAAATAAGTTCATTTATGTACACTACTTAATACATAATTAGCATTAAGAAGCTAGAAACATATAAATTACATATAAATGATAGACACAGAAATGCAACAAGTAGGCATTTTTAAGAAAGTAATCCAGTCATCAGGAAAGGTATTTGAGGTTTACTCTACAGCCCTTGCTTCAGAAATACTTATATTTCAAGGTTTGCTTTCTCTGAAAAATTCTCTGAAAATTATTTCATGCTATGAGAAACACTCTAAATAGGCTCAAATAAAATATAAGTGACCAACATGGTCATCACTAAATATAAAATATATATCAATATAAAATATATAAATTTGAAATTAATTTGGGCAATCGGATATTTACTCAGAGAAATACATGCTTCAATATAAATTTCTTCTTGCTAAAAAAAGAAAAAAAAAACTTTATATATGGCATTCTATTAGAGAAAACATACTAAGCATTCATTAAAAAGTTGCTAGTGTCCTTGGGCTGTTTGATTTCATTTTATTTTTTTTATTTTTTTTAACGTTTCTTTATTTTTGAGACAGAGAGAGACAGAGCATGAATGGGGGAGGGTCAGAGAGAGGGAGACACAGAATCTGAAACAGGCTCCAGGCTCTGAGCTGTCAGCACAGAGCCCAACGTGGGGCTCGAACTCACGGACTGAGAGATCATGACCTGAGCTGAAGTCGGCCGCTCAACCAACTGAGCCACCCAGGCGCCCCTGATTTCATTTTAAACTTAGTGAGAGCTCCTGAGATCCTCAACTTTGTCATCATACTCAAATCACACAAACATGTACCATTGCCATTAATCAATATTTTATAACTAAAGATGAATTTCTCAAAATAAATTTTAAAAATATGGCCAGAGAACAGGAAAATATGTAATGTCCTCTATCCTGTGGAAATAAATCACCATTTGTTACTTTTCTGTGCGTCAAGCCATAAATTTCACAGTCAAAAGGTAAAGAATAAAGCCGAGTCCCCACAATCTATTCTCTAGTCCTCACTGATCCTTAGCTAAGGGCTCATTCTTTGGGAATGATTCATATGACAGCCAAAAACCAACAGACAAAATCTGCTTCTTTTCAATTCCTGCCAACAATGCCACAATGAAAAAACACAACTCTGCATGAAACTGTGTATCATGGATCTGCTCACATTTTCATTTGCTTTGGTGGGCTAGAACAAATGTAAATTTCCCACATAATAAATGTAGACCTAATGAGAAAGCCAAGGTTTATTGTTCTGTTACGTCACTTGCACAATCAAGAGCCTTTACGAAATGCATTTAATCCAAATTGTGCAAAAACATTTAAAATATGATTTATTAGTTGAATGTGTTGCCTTATTTTGTATCAAAACCTGGTGGATTGAGTACCACAATCTCCCGTCTATAAAGTGAAAGCTACATCATCAGTTATTTTAGATCAAAGGAGTTAGACCTGGCATAAACTTTACTTTAAGTGCAAATGTCTCATGAAAGTAGCATCACCTGTATGAATATGCATAGGCTCCTTCTGTGATATGCCCCAATTTATATCACCATCTTCTGAAAAATGGTATTTTAAAAGGACATTTGGCAGCTCTAGTAAGAAAACTCATAGGAAAACAACCTTATTTTGCCTTCCTGTCAATCTTAAATACAGGAATAATTTAAATGTTTAAAGTGAAAGACATTTTAAATCTGTTTACCACGATTTGTTCAAAGATACTGGCAGCATTTTTCAGTGAGAGTAAAACTGAGGAGCTATACTGAGGCACAATTTTAAAGTAAAATGCTTGAAATTCAAGATAGCATTATATACACATAAAATCAATGTCTAAATACAAGATTTTTGTAACCCATGATCTAAAAAATATCCAGGATTATTATTTTTTTTTTTTAGGGATAGACAGGGCAATAAAAGAAACCCAGTACAACTTTCCTTCACTTATGAGAATCTCCTCTTTAACAGGTGGTTTACAGGTTCTGGAACTCATTCTATGAAGGATAGACAATTCTATAGTTATACTCTTCCGACATTTACAAATTCTTCTTTGCATTTTGTGTAAGGCTGTTTGCTTTTGGTTCCAGTTCTCTCTTCAGTGTAATAAAATAATCTGTTTACGCTTTCTTCCATGTGGCAAGTCTTGAAAATTTCTTAGAATTATCCTCTCTACACTAAAGCTTTTCTTTTCTGGGTCAAACATCCTTAGGTCCCTTAATCGTTTCATGAGTTACTAAGAACAGAAAACTCACTCTCCTGTTTGTATCCAGGTTGTCAATATCCCTCTCGTTACGTGTGGCAGAACAAGCCAGAAGTTTAATTGTGGCTTAACTTGTTTCATTTCCCTTAACAAGTGCAAGTTAGAAGACCTGTATTCTAGATCGACACAATCATTTCAGTTAGGAATTAGTTTCTTCTGGTAAAATAGAAATAATAATGCCTTATTCTTCAAAATATTTTGGCCCTACTTAGTACACAGAGTTGTGGTATCAAATTTATAATAAATGCAATTGATGGTGCTTTGAAAATTGTAATGCGTCATTGAAGTCTGGAGCAAATATGTTATTACTTTGCAGTATTTTCTTAACAATTAATTCAGTCTTTCTTTCTTTCTTTCTTTCTTTCTTTCTTTCTTTCTTTCTTTTTTTTTTTTTTTTTTTTTTGTTATGTCTGGCTAAGTATCTACTTTCTACTCCTGAACTGTTGTCACATGAGATATAATAATACTAATTATTATTTAGTATCTAGTAAGTCCCAGGCACCATATTGGTACTTGACCTGTAATACTTCATTTAATTGACACATTTGTGAAAGTAGTGCAATTACCTCTGTTTTATATATCAGAGAATTCCCATCCTGTACTTATGCAAGATTATATATTCATTCTCTTATTCAATTTCCCTTGTTGGTTTCACATTACTGTTATCTGGACCAGTGGGTTTTATTTTTTTTAAGCTTTTTGTTTTTTTAATTTAAATTCCAGTTAGTTAACACACAGCGTAATGTTAGTTTCAGGTGTACAATACAGTGATTCAACACTTCCATACAATGCTTGGTGCTTATCACCAGTGCACTCCTTAATCCCCATCACCTCTTTCACCCATCTCCTCACCCACCTCCCCTCTGGTAACCATCAGTTTGTTCTCAAGAGTCTGTTTCTTGGTTTGCCTCTCTCTCTCTTTCTCTTTTATTTGCCCCCTCCCTTTGATAATTTGTTCTCTTTGTTTTGTTTTGGATCAGTGGACTTTAAATCTTTTTTATTGCAACTCATTATTTGTTAAAAAAAATTGAGTGAACTTTCAACAAATGTGTATATTTTTGTGTATAAATTAAATTTGTAGGTACTAATATATGCATTAGTAAAATTAGTAATTTAAGAACAATGATCTAAATTTAAATGAAATTTAAAATTTTCTCAGTAGATATCCTGTTTTTCTACAAATTCTAGGCAACATGCTTTAAGATATCCTTACCTTTGTTCTAGACTAAGGGTTGGCATACTAAGGGCCAAGGGCTAAATTTGGCCCACAGCTTATTTTTTCCAGTCCACAAATTCAGAATGGTTTTTACTGTCAAGTGGTTGAGATAACTCAAAGAATACTATTTTGTAATACATGAAAATTATATAAAATTCAAATTTTATTTTTTATAAAGTTTTATTGGAACACAGCCCCAGTCATTTGTGTGTGTGTGTGTGTGTGTGTGTGTGTGTGTGCATGCACACCTTGTCTATGGCTACTTTCACGTTACAACTACAGAAATGAATGCTTGTGACAAAGAATGTATGGCCCACAAGCTTAACACATTTACTACCTGGCATTTAAAAAAGAAAAAAAAGCCTCCAACTCCTGCTGTAGACCACTGAAATATTACTTATATCAGAAGTACGGAGACCAGCACTGGAAATAACAACCTTGTGTAGTCAGGGCACTGGCCTCAGAGTTTAAGACTTAGGTTATACTCCTACTTCTGTCTCTTACTAACTACATGCCTCTTGGAAATGATCCTCAGTTTCTGGTACTTTGATTCTGCATTTGTAAAATAATGATTTGTAAATCATTGCATTGAATGAGCCCTTTATGCTCCAAAGTTCTTCAGTTTTATAACTCCTGCAATGTGCCATGCATATACAAATACATCTGATGTGCAGGCATCACAATAAGAACCAGACTCCTCTGGCTCAAAGAATCTTTCTAGACTTGATGGAATAACTAACTATAGTAATAATAAAAATAAATCTCAGCACTGATAAAACAGTTGGCGTCATTTAGTGTGCTAAGAAGTGCATTTTCAAATTGTTATGCTTGAAAGAACAGCACTGCAATTTAGAAAAACGAACATTTCAGCATAAATAAATTATGACCTCCAAGACCATAAAAATGTAAATCCAAATTTAATGAGAAATTAAGCACCCTAGAATTTACCATTAAGTCAACAATTTGATCTTGATATGATAACGTTTATTTCACCTTTTAGAGAGTCTTACAAGTTTTTCCCCCCTCATAGCTCTCTAGTTTACTGTCCAGATTTACTTTACCTATTCGGTTTTGTTTTTACTTGGAAAATAATTAAGACTAAAAACAGTCATATAAGCAAGTGCTGTATGAAATATATTATTAAAAGCAAACCATTTAAAAAGAGATTTGGTATTTTTCTTTTAATAAGTAGGAATAAATTTCTTGTCTTTTTAGTAAGTATATGTGCTAATTTCAACTTTCTGAATTATTTCTCTGGATTAGTTTATTAACACTGGCAACAAATACAGTAGACCTTCTAGTACAAAGCATGTAATGGTGATTAAGAAATTTTTTCACCCAGAGCAGTTACAGCTTGTAAAAGTATTACGGGAAAAGTATGCCAAATAACAGAGGTAGATTTTCCAGATGCCTAGGAAATCCCTCCTCTGTGTGAAAGCATTTGGAATCTGAATAAATTCTTTGAGGACAATAGGTTACCAGTTTCTCTCCTGCCTTAGAGTCATTGTCTGACTAAAGTTTGTTGGTGATAATGAAAGAGCACAACATTCTCAGACATTGAGATTGTGACTCTATTTGTGTAGTGACCTAATTTCAGAAGAAAAAAAATTAGCATACAGGTTCTAACAAGTACTGACATATTTAAAAATACAAGGAGGCAGATACTGAAGGCCAGTCTTGTCCCAGAAAATCTAACATGTGCATTTGCAACAAATGAATCTTAAAAATGAGTATACCATGGGACAAATGGGTTTATATCATAAACAAATATTCTAGGGTTCTCTGTTGAAACAATTCACTGCTTGCCATCAAACAAGGAAACAGGGAGAGAGAGAGAGAGTTGACACAATTTCCAACTTCTAGAACAAGAGCTAGTCTACTAGAATACAACATACAACTGGAAGGTGCATCGATACATTTTGCCACTTCTGTGTCCCTCTAGATATGCCTCCAGAAGCATGACAGCTTGCAGCAGGCACTCACTCAGTGAACAGTAATTGAATAAACAAGGGTGTAATGGAAACTGTTCCACCATTAGACTCCAATAGCCTCAAAAATCTACACTTTATCAGGGTTGTGAAAATGGCCACTTTGCCACATTGCCTTAAGTGATCTCTCCTGGTAACAAAGGTCTTGTTTGAATTAATTAATTAATTTCTAAATAATTCTTGAGTATCAATTATTCACAAGGTGTTTTTCTAGGCACTGCAGATAAAGCAATGAACCAGACACATTCTCTGACCTCATGGATTTTATATTCTAGTGAGGGAAGTCAGGAGATAAATAAAGAATACACTATCACCCGGATGTAAACTGTGGACATAGGGTAACAAGAATGTGTCAGTTAGGTTAATTAGTTGTAACCAATGTACCTTCTGGTGTGGAGATATTAACAGTGGAACAGGCTGTGCAGATGGCGGGGAAGGGGGGTGAGGAGGTGGGGGGCGGCCAAGGGATACATGGTAACTCTTTGTACCTTCCATTCAATTTTGTTGGGAACATAAGACTGCTTTAAAAAATAAAATCTATTAAAAATATATTGTTAGGTCAGGTGGTGATAAGTACACTAGAGGAAAAAAAAAAGAACAAGAGGGAGGATAGGAAATATTGTGGGAATATTTAAAAGGTACATTATATGGGGCGCCTGGGTGGCTCAGTTGGTTAAGCATCTGACTCTTGATTTTGGCTCAGGTCATGATCTCGTGGTCATGAGATCAAGCCCTGCATTGGGCTCTGCACTGACAGCATGAAGCCTGCTTGGGATTCTCTCTCTCCCCCACCTCTCTCTGCTCCTCCCTTGCTCTTCTCTCTCTCTCTCTCTCTCTCTCTCTCTCTCTCTCTCTCTCTCCCTCTCCCTCTCCCTCTCCCTCTCTCTCCCTCTCTCCCTCTCTCTAAATGAATAAACTAAAAAAATAAAAGGTACACTATGATTACAAAAGTCAGCTTGAGAGGTTTTATATATTTTCCTTCCTTTTTGATTATTATTGTTTTCTTGCCATTTCTCCTTACTCTATGAAATGTCTTTGATCGGAAGCACAAACATTAGCCAAGTTGACAGCATAAATCCTTATCAATTATCAAGTCTTAAGTGTCTCTCACACAGTCTTCATCAGCCACAAAGTCCCATATGATCTGCATACCACCCCCCTCACTCCAGCCTCACATTATCCCTCCTCCTTCATCCACCCACACTGTCCTCAGGGCTGCTTTGTCAACACGCCAAACACTTGCACACCTCAGACATTTGCCCCTGTGGTTTCTTATGCCTGGAATGTTTTGGTTATGTTTAAACATAGAATGTGGAAATAGCTGCCTGGGTTAAATCTTGCTAATAGCCTACAACCTTGGTCAAATAGCTATTCCTCCCTCAGTTTTCTCATTTATAAAATGGAGTTATAGAGGCCCCTGGGTGGCTCAGTCAGTTAAGTATCTGACTTCAGCTCAGGTCATGATCTCACAATTTGTGGTTTTTGAGCCCTGCATTGGGCTCTGTGCTGACAACTCAGAGCCTGGAGCCTGGTTTGGATTCTGTGTCTCCTCTTCTCTCTGCCCCTCCCCGACTTGGGTGCTCTCTCTCTCTCTCTCTCTGTCTCTCTCTCTCAAAAATAAATAAACATTAAAAATTTTAATGGAGTTATTACCTAGATCAAAAGCTGACTGTGAGAATGGAGTTATTACCTAGATCACAAGCTCACTGTGAGAATCAAATGCCTTAATGGAGGAAAAGCATTTAAATAGTGCCCAGGACATGATAAAATTTATATAGGTGTTTCCAGACTGGCCCACAACTGTCCTTCTTTTGCCTTATTTTTCACACAGGGAGGTCTGCTGTGACCTTCTCGTTTAATATTCCAGCCTCCCCACCACTATCTGTGTCTATTCATATCGTATATACTGTTGCATAGGACCTGTTCCCCTGTAACATATTATTGGTTTTTTCTTTAGTTTAACGGTTCTCTACAACTGAAGTATTAGAACCATGAAGGCAGGACTTCTGCCTGGGTGACTTGTATGTCCTAATGCAGTGCCTGGAAATAGTTGGTGCTCAATAAACCCATGTTTAATAATGGAACAAATGTATATATAAATGCGCACACTCAATGGAGAGGACCTGAAAATGTTTAGATATATCTTCAATCCAGCAATCTTTGATCCAAAGATATACTGGAAAACCCCAGTAGGTTAAAAGATTTTTGGCACCCAAATAATCCTTTCGAATTTGAAACAAATCTTTTTTTTTTAATTAAATATTTATCTTTTCACTCTGAGTGAGACAGAAAGGGAGAGAGAGACAGCACGAGTGGGCAAGAGGTGCAGAGAGAGTGAGGGAGAGCATCCCAAGCAGGCTTAATGCTCAGCACGGATCCCACAAACCATGAGATCATGACCTGAGTGGAAATCAAGAGTTGGACACTTAACCATGTGGGCTACCCCAGAGCCCATGAAACAAATCTTTAATTCACTATTTTCTTCTATATTAAGAAAAAGCAAAACTGTTTTCTCTTTGATCTTACTAAAGTTTATGGGTCTGCTATTATAAATTAACTTTAAAAGAGTTAAAGAAACCAGTTTAGAAGTATCAGAATCTAAAAAATATTTAAGATCTTTAGCACCAATTCATTAAGTATAGTATTTTTATAATCCTCTTCTATATATGTATGTCACACCATAGAAAAAAATGTTTACTCAAGAAACTCATACCAGGAAATGCTGGAATCATATTGATATAGAAATGATCTAGAAATGGCTTTCTTATAATGAGACTCTATCAAAATGCATATAGAAATACTTATGCAACCAAACTGAATATAAGCCAAATAGTATGATTATATCCCCACATGATATGCTAAAATATTTGCTGCAATATTGCAGCAGCAAATATTTACCCGGAAATTGTAACACAATAAAGGGATGTTATCACAGAAAAAAGAATATAAGTCATTATAATTATTTCAATAAATTATTATATTAAAAAGATTTCAATACAATCAAGAAACACTAACACTATTTTCTACACTATTAACAATTGCCTTTTATTAGTTAATAGTTTACATAAATAGTTTATAAAATATAAGGAAATAGTAGACTATGATGTTAAGTCGGTAAAAATTATAATAAAAAATGCATTCAGCTCTACATGTAAAAAAGTCAAAATCAATTATAATGATTAATTTGGATTGTTTTCAGTACTTTACAATTTAAAATTCATTTAATTTCTAAAAATCAAGAAACCAAAAACAAGCCACCGAATGGGAACGGATATCTTCTGCAAATGATATATCTAATAAGGGGTTAGTATCCAACATATATGTAGAACTTATACAACTCAACTTCAGAAAAGAAAATAATCCCATTAAAATATGGGCAGATGGCATTACCAGACATTTCTTCCAAGAAGACATACACATGGCCAATAAGACACATGAAAAAATGCTCAATATCACTAATCGTCAGGGAAATGCAAATCAAAAAAAATAATGAAAGATCACCTCACACCTGTCAGAATGGCTAAACCAACAACACCAAAAACCACGTGTTGTCAAGGATCCGGAGAAAAAGTATCCCTCAGGTACTGTTGGTGGGAATGCAAACTGCTGCAGCAGTCAGTGTGGAAGACGGTATGGAGGTTCCTCAAAAAATTAAAAATAGAATTACCATACAATCTACTAATTCCACTACTGGGGATTTACCCAAAGAATGGGAAAACACTAATTGGAGAGGATATATGCACTCTTATGTTTATTGCAGCATCATATACCACAGCCAAAATATGGAAGCAGCCCAAGTGTCCATCAATAGATGAATGGACAAAGATGATGTGGTATCTACATAGAATGGAATATTACTCAACCATAAAAAAGAATGAGATCTTGCCATTTTCAACAGCATAGATGGATCTGGAGGGTATAATGGTAAGTGAAATAAGTCAGTCACAGAAAGACAAATACTATATGATTTAATTAAGATATAAAACAAACAAAGGAAAGAACTACGAAAAAGAAATGGACTCAAATATAAAGAACAAACCGGTGGTTGCCAGAGGGGAGGAGGGTGCGGGGGGGGGATGCTTGAAACAAAGGGGTTTAAGAGTACCCTTATCCTGATGAGCACTGGGTAAAGCATGGAATCACTGAATCGCTATATTGTATACCTGAAACTAATGTAACACTGTACCTTAATTATAACAGAATTTTAAAAAAATTATAAAAAAGTAAAATTCATTGAATTTCTAATTTTATCTAGTTAAAAATTCCAGTAATTGCCTGATGTTATTATTATTTGTTGATTTTGAACCTGAATTAAGTAATCCTACACCAACAAAGAGGTAAATTTACTTATGAAATTCAGGCATAAATTGTACAGATGACTACCTTTAAAAATTACATTTAATATTCTTTTGCCTCTGTCAAACAGAACTCATGGTTTCAAAAGTGATTTATTTTACTCTCATGAACAATCTCAGAAAACTGCCAACTTCATTCCTGAGATTGCCTATTTGCTTACTGTTGTATCACTTTATCACACATAGTATGATCATTTTGCACAAAATATTTGCTTATTTCTAATTTTTCTTGCCAGTAACTGTGTCAACTACTTACCAGATTTGGAGTTAACCATATAGTTTCAAGGTATGTTTTATTTTCGTTTAACGTAATTCAATAAACATGGTGAAGACCTTTGGTGAGTGAACTATGAATACAAAATTATAGAAGTCTTTGCTCCAAGAGAACCTACTCTCCTACTCTGTTGTATTAAATATGAGCTTCACACAGAAAGCTGTTACCCAGAAGAGTCTAGATCAGTCTTCCCCTTGAAAATAATGATGATAACACCTATGTTGAGCTACAAATTACAAAATTCATGTGAAGATCTTGGCTCTTGGTGGTATTCAATAAATATAATCATTTTAAATGATTTTCTCCAGGAACTAAAAATAACCTAGTCAAGACTACACATTGCAGAAGATTCCATCATATAATAAGATAAAAATTAAATATTTTATTTCATGTTGGTTAGGAGGCAGTAAATAATTTTAATAATGTCATTTTTTCTTTTTTTTTTTTTCTTTTTAGAGTTTATTTATCTTGAGAGAGAGGGAGAAAGAGAGAGCGAGGGAGGACAGAGAGAGGAAGAGACAGAATCCCAACCAGGCTCTGCACTGTCAGCACACAATCCCACATGGGGCTCAAACTCACAAACCATGAGTTCATGATCTGAACCGAGATGGAGTTGGAACGCTTAACCGACTGAGCCACTCAGGTGTCCCAATGACGTCATTTTTTAACATAATTTGAAAAGCTACTCTTTGAGGATTATCTCCTTAGTAGGATAAGCATGACAAAAAAATTAGTATAATCTCTATAGGCACACCTTATGTTTGCCAACAAATGGTGTTCTACTGTTTGCTCACCTTATTTACAACTTGTATCGCTAATAACATTGAATATTCCCTGAATTTTGGCAAAAATTATGTTCCGTAAAAAAAGAAAACAGAACAACAGCAACAAAAGATACTAAGGTCACATACTAAATATTCTCCAATGTTGCCAAATTCACTGTAGTTTTGTCCTTGGATCCTTCCCATCCCTTGATACGTCTCTACGTCGATGCTAGGACGCGTGCCTCTCCTGGCTTTGTCCCTATGTCTCTGTCTGCCCTTTTTCAGTCTCATTTTATTTGCCAGCATCTTCTCAACTTCTACGCACACACTGAACTTCTTCCCTTTTCCATTTCTATACTCATTGGCTTGATGATTTCCTCTGGCCTCATGAATTTAAATAGCAAGGAACGTCCTCAAATTTATATTTCTATTCCGATTTCTCACCTGAACTCCACACTGTGGGGTGCAACTGCCAACTTCACATGTCTGTGTGCATAGCTAATGATGTCTCAATTTCACCACATTCAAAAACAACTCGGATTTTACATCCCTGCAGCCTTTTTCTTTTCGGTAACAGGCAACTCCATTCTTCTTGCCATTCAGGCTCAAGACTTTGAAACCTTGACTCATCCTCTCACCCCACAAACAACCCTCCAGTTCAACAACAAATACTACTGATTATATCTCCAAAAGGTGCCTAGATTCTTCACACTGCTGGCTCTTTCTACTACTCCAGCCACGATCTGAGCCACTCTCACACGGCTTGTTTACTGCAATAGCCTCCAGACGGTTCTCTCTGCTTCCACCCTTCCATCTGTTCTCGATGCAGCAGAAGCAATGATAATTTTCAGTGCAAGTCAGCTCATAATACTCTTCTGCTCCACGTGTTGGTAGTAGACTGCAAGGTCCTATTTGATCTTCCCTAGTCTTACACCTCTGACTTCTTGTGCCCTTTCTTCCCCTTAGTCATTCTTCTCCACACACTCTGGCCTCCTTGCTTTTCCACAGAAACATCAGGAACATACCTGTGTGCTACAGTCTTTACACTTGCTGGCGAACACAGGGCTCACTCTCTCTCCGTCTGCACGCATGTACAATTGTCTTATTCCCTAGTCAACAAATGTGGAATTACAACCTAATCCTGCCCTCCCTGAGGACACCCCCACTTCTCTTTTCTGCTTTGTTTTTCTCCTTGGCACTTATCAACATCTGAAATACTATACACGTTACTTTTTTTGTGCTTTTGTATTGTCCACATTCTCCCAGTAAAATGTTAAGCTCTCTGAGGGCCAAGATTTTGGTCTGTTTATTGCTGTATGCTTGATCAATGCCCATGTGCAACCTCTAGAAGGCACTCAAAAATATTTGTTATAGAAGTGAATAAATAAACTTTACAACCTGTATAGTTGTTTAAGGAACATATCTTTTATTCCTGTTTTGTGTCTTTAACACTATAGTTTCTGTAGGTCTAGAATATTTCTTGTTCTTGGCTAACTTTAAATTCTCTCCAATGACTTTGATCTTATAATTTAATGACAGACCCATCTAATTCCAAATCTATACACTCCCTGCATCTTGGACCCACCTACTTGGCAAGTGGGATAGCCTGTTTGCTCTGCTGACCTTGTCTGAAGTGACTTGCTGTCCCAACCACCCAGTGTCTGTCACTGAGTTTCTCGACACCAATTTACATGAGTCTGGCTGGAGTTTTTTCCATCAATTTAATGGCCTTGTCTATCTTACATCTGGATGCACCCCAAAAGATAGCACCTGCCTCATCCCCTAAGGCATGTCTGATTCCATTACTCTGTTCTGTGGAGCCTGCTTCTAACTGTTGCAATTTTTCCCAGTTATGTTGCAAGATCCAAGTTTGCAGAGTGCCTGACTCCTGCTTTTGTGATTTTTCTTTCACTGCCTCAGGTACAAGCCAGTTCAGGTGAACTTGGATCTTGGCCTGAGTGAGGGAAGGGAGAACTTCTGGAGCTCAAAACCTCATGTTACCAGGAAAAGGGAAATGTGAGAGCTCTGGGTTCAGGATACAGATGACTGTGAGTTGTAGTTCTGAGTCCAACAGACCCCTTGAATGTGCACCTAATGGTGGTTTGTCTTGGCTCTCTTCACCTTAAGAGAGAGAGAGAAAATCTCTCCTCTTAGGATGTTAAGAAGAAAACTTCAGCCAGAAATGTATCTTTGTACTACCTTTTACTATTTCCCATTTCTTAGAAGCTAGGAATGCAAAGTTGTTTTTCTCTTTTCTTTTCTTTTTGTTTCTTTTCTTTTCTTTTCAAGACCAGGTCTTGTGGGAAAAATATACATACAAACGCTCTTCATGAATTCCATGAAGTGTTATAATTAAAACGTGAAAAGGAAGTATATTGGAGTTTGGCAGGAAAAGAAAAAAAAAAAAACATGTGCAAACCTAAGGAGGCTAGCAAGATCCTAGTATTTCTGGGGGACTTCTAGAGTTCAACATGGCTGATATAGAGTGAATACAGGGAAGTAAATAGACTGAGAGTTAGGCAGATTTGATTAGACAATTCCTAGACAGAGAAGCCAAAATAAATCACTCTGATGTATTTTAGAGGATGCACTGATTCCTTAGTAATTATATAAATGCAAGTAAAATCACAATGTGATATCATCATGCACCCATTCAATTAACAAAATTTAGAGATAGGTAAATCCAAGTATTGGTGAGGGCATGGAAAATCAGTAACTCTCATGAATTCCTAACTCATAGAACCATCTGGAAATAAATCTGGGTGTACTGAATGCATTAGGTATGCATGCAGCATGTCACTGGAATGGAATCTCTGGTAGAAGTGTTTTTGCGCCATAAGCTCAGGAAATGACTGCTTTGAAGAAATCAGTAGTTGGTTGGATGTAGGAATTATGGCTGTAAAATAATAAAACTAATGTCCATGCACCACCAAAACGGTTTCTGGGGAGGATTCAGATTAATTTGGATAGGCAACCGAGGCTTTGATTTCTTGTGTCATTTCCATCTGGCATTGTACTCCATCACCACATTCATTTCACATCTTAGCAGTTACTACTGTATTTTTCTCTTTTTTTAATGTTTATTTTTGGGGGGGGGAAGAGAGAGACAGACAGAGTGTGAGTGGGGGAGAGGCAGAGAGAGAAGGAGACATAGAATCTGAAGCAGGCTCCAGGCTCTCAGCTGTCAGCACAGAGCCCGACACAGGACTCGAAACCACAAACCTTGAGATCATGACCTAAGCCGAACTCTGATGTTTAACCAACTGAGCCACTTAGGCACCCCAACTACCATATTTTTCTTCATTCATTCATTTCCTACTGGCTCTCTCTATCTTGTTGTCTCACTGTAATGTTTACTCCAACTGCCGTACTTACATTCAACTTTTAACCCATTTATTTGTAATATTTTATTTCACATACTTTTCCATCAAAATTCTGATTGATATTTTTATTGTAGTAATTCTTTCTTTTTATAACTGGAAAAATAACATACCATTCATACTTTATTACATTAGAGTCTTCTTCTGTTATTTCTACCCATGAAAATTATAGTCCGGTATGTTATTTTTTGTTCAATCAGCATGACAATTAGGTGGAAAATGTAATCAGGAAATTTTCCTGAAGCAGGTGACTTGGGAATAAATGAGAAAGGAGGGCCTTCTAACTGATGGGCAACTCAAAGGCACACAAATAGGTAGCATAGAATGGAAAGTTGGCTAGATTTAGCTAGAGGGGAGAGTCAGTCTGTAGTGGGAAAAGATAAAATTAGAGAGGTACAAAAGTGCCAGTTGACAGAAGACCTTGAATTAAAAGCCAAGAGTTTAGACTTGATATAGTAGGAGTAGCTGATTCTTGAGCAGGAAGGTGATGTGATAAAAATGGCATTTGCGGAAGATTATTTTAGCAACTTACAAAGGAATAATTGTAGCAAAAGGAGACAGGAATTAGGATCACCAGCAAAGAAGTTATTGTAACCCTTGTTTGAACAGAATAGGTCTGAAGTCATAGGAAAAAGGCCAAAACGATGAGTCTGTCAGATGCTATAAAGCAAGAGGTTTCAAATCTTGGTTCTTGGATCACCTATTTCAGAATCACCTGGAATGTTGTTAAAAATTCATATTTTTATACTACATGCCTAAACTCTTTAATGTTGTTCTTGTCAGAAGAGGACTGGGAGTGAGCATTTTAACAGGTTCCCTGTGTGATTTTTTTTTTTCACATGGAAGTTCGAGAAGTTCTGCTCTAGAGGAAGAATTAAGAGAACACGGTAGCTATATTTGGGAATAAAGGAGGGAAAAAAAGAGTACAATGATTATATGGCAGCCAACTAGGACTCAGGAAAACATGACAGAGCAATCAATAGAAAACAAAATTAATAGATATTATTTTTTAGAGGAGTTTTAGGTTTACAACAAAACTGGGCAACAGTACAGAGAGTTCATATATACCCCCTGCCGCTATATACCCACAGCCTCCCCCATTATTAACATCCCCTATTGAGCAGTGCACTTGTTACAATTGGTGAACCTATGTTGATACATCCTTCTCACCCAACATCCACAGCTTACACTGGTTTCACTCTTGGTGTCGAACCAAATACCGGTTTGGAAAAATTCATACTGACATGTGTCCACCACTATAATGTCATACACAGTAGTTTAGCCCTAAAAATCTTCTGTGCTTTGCTTATTCATCTCTTCCTCCTCCTGAACTCCTAACAACCACTGATACTTTTCCAGAATGTCACATAGTTGGAACCATACAGTATGCAGCCTTTTTAGATTGGCTTCTTTCACTTGGTAATATGCATTTAAGGATTGACAGCTCATTTCTTGAGGTTGCTGAATAACAGTCGATGGTCTGGATGTACTACAGCTTATTTATTACTCACTTACAGAAGGGCATCTTGGTTGCTTCCAAATTTTGGCAATTTGAACAAAGCCGCTATAAACATTCATGGAGAGATTTTTGTCTGAATATACGTTTTCAACTCCTTTGAGTAAATGACTGCTGGATGGCATGTGTAGTTTTTTAAGAAACCACCAAGCTGTCCTCCAAAGTGAAGGTACCATTTTGCATACCCACCAGCCACAAATGACAATCGAAATTTAAAGTCAACTTTTATCATAGCAGAAATCATGGTAGAAAAGCATTCATGGTAGGAAAGATGTTGAGGTGTGTTACTAACATATTAGAATCAAAATGAACAAAAATCCTCACAGAAATAGACTTGAGACAATGAGAGAACTAGTGGGAGTATTCAGCATTAAACACAGATATTTTGAAAGTATTGCAGTATTGATGACATCTGAAGCCATTAAATACTGGATGTTGTTTTACATGAAAACATAGGGTCTAAGACATAGGTGTCCCCACATTAAGTGGTGGACAGAAGAAGTGTCAGAAGACATAAGTTGCTTCTTTTCCCGAATTTGACTTGAGAGAGTGAAACCTTGGAGTGCTTACAAAAACTCAGCGTCCAGGGTCCCAATCCAGAATTGACTCAGAATATCTAGGAGAAAAGTATAGGAATTGGTACTTGGCAAGTTTCTCAGGTGATTTTTATGATTTCTCAGAGGCTGATTGCTTCCTATTGAAATTCATAATTTTAGAAAAGTCCACAGAAGGACGGATGGGGTATATGTTGAGATAATACAGGTATAAAATGTAGACGTGTTTCTAGGCATGGCTAAGTGACATTCCATAAGGTGCAGACGGAAGTACTCTTCCAGATTAAAATAGAACAGTGGTTCTCAGTTTGAGGTGATTTTGTTCCCCAAAGGACAGTTGGTAACATCTGAAGACGACTTTGATTGTCACAAATTGGGGTGGGGGGCAAGTACTTCTTGCATCTACTGGGTACAACGCAGTGATGCTGTTAAACACCCCACAATGCAAAGGACAGCCCTCACCTTCCCACAGCAAACAAATGTTGGCCCAATATATTGACAGTAATAAGATAGAAACCATAAAATAAAGAGGAATAACAGTTAAATTCAATATGTGAATCTAGTTTGGATTGTAATTTAAAATTAAAAATAATACTGGGGCATCTGGGTGGCTCAGTTGATTAAGCATCTGACTCTTGATTTCAGCTCAGGCCATGATCTCCTGGTTCGTGAGTTTGAGCCCCACATCGGGCTCTCTGCTGACAATGCAGGGCCTGCTTGGGATTCTTTCTCTCCCTCTCTCTCTGCTCCTCCCCTGCCCATGACCTCCCTCTGTCTCTCTTTCTATCTAATAAATAAATAAATAAATAAACATAAAAAAAAATAACATTGGCAGCAGCTATAAAAGACCTTCTCAGGACTTTTGGGGTATTTGTGCATGGGCTATCCAGTATATAATAGAATCACTGTTATTCTTCTAAACTGTGATCTAATTATGCTTAGAAAAATGAACACTTTTCTTTAGGATATGCGTGTTGAAGTCTGAAACTAGTTTCAAATGACAGAGCAAGGAAAGCAATGTATACATATGCATATGTATCTTTAAAGAAGAGATGACATAATTGTGACAAAATGTTAAGTTTTAATACAGAAAGAGGAACATAAACGTTCCCTTATTTTTCTGTCAATTTTTTGGTATGTTTGAAATTTGTTCATAAAAAAGTTGTGGAAAGTACCATTCGATGTATTTTGACAATGTATATTTGGGATTTGAACCAAGGGGCTCCTTATGGTTTGTTTGATCCTGAAATCATTTTTTCCTGCCATCTTTCTACTGCATTAGACCATTCCCACCACCACTTGTTCTCAGTCATTTAAAATCTCTGAGATGCATTTGCTGATAGGAACAGAGGTATAAGCAGGGCACATGTGACTCAATGAAGAATCTGACAGCTATGGACAGTCTTTTATTTCATGTCTCTTCCCTCTTTGTTTCATCTAGGTGGCTTTTGCTCTCTGGGGGCAAAGGATTCCAGACTGCCTCACTAGAGGGAAGTCTTTCACTTCCACTCTCGGGTCTAATTACCTGCACGGTACCTGTGAGTGGGAGGTTACCCAGTGGCTTTCAAAACATGTCCCTTGGGGCAACAAAATAGGAAGAGAGATAAAGACCCACATGGTTTTGCTTTCACTGGAATTATCTAAACCCGACCACAGCCACTTCCTAATCGTGAGGTGATAACTCGAGTGACTGCATTCCATGGTGAAGCTGTCACCTCTCTGGCCCTCTCCTTGCTCTGTCTTGCATTCCAGGGCCATCAGCAATTTTGCTGAAACAGGTCTTTCAGCTTTGGACAGTTTATAAGCTGTTGCCACTTTTATTAAGGTTACTGTGGCTTTTTCACTGTTGCTAAAACTCTAAAAATATTTCTCAGTGTTTCATAGTGCCCTCACATACTGGGGTACTTTGTAGATACTTGATGCTTTGGTTGAGCACACGTTTGAAATATAGTAGATTCTACAACTGGCCAAAATATTCAAATACTAATGATAGGTTAATATGAGGGGGATTCATTGAGAATTAGGTCAAGAGTACTTTTTGAGAAGAGTCTGATTAAAGTCAGTTTCGTATACACCAAATCCTAGATAAATAGATGAACTGATATAAATTTATAAATTTATGACATATATTATATATGCATATATATACATGCATGCATATATACAAATGCATATATAACAAATCCTAGATAAATAGATGACTGATATACATTTGTTGAATTTATTTTCTTGCTTTTGATGTAAATGGTTATATGTTGGTTACTATTTATATTTGTAGAGAAATATAGTCATCCCTCAGTGGGATGAATAGAAGTATGTTGGAATTGCTTTTGAATTCCGTTGTCATGATGATGTAGAAAATTGTGTCTTAAACAGGCAGGCTGGTTCTTGGTTGCATTTTATATGACTTTTATCAGAACATGAACTACTTTTTTAACTCTTCAAAAAAGTACTTTTCTTTTTCTTATGTCTGAACACATGATGCTTCAAACAGTAGTCTCCGTAAATGCTGAGTATCTAAGTGAATATTCCCAAGCTTTCTTCTCTTTTTTTCTGTGTAGGGATCAAGTCACTTCTTAAAAGAGGTACAATGTTATGTGAGCATCAAATTTGTAAATGAAGCCCGACTCTTTAAATAAGATTTCCTAAATTAAAAAGGTTCCGATATGAAGCTCTATTTCCTAAAAAGAGCTACACAAATATGTTCACCATCTTAGATCACTGAAGCATATCATATAAAAATTATCATTTTGCAAAATGACACATATTCTAGAATCATATGTATATGTATTTTACTAATGATTATTTTAAACAGTCATTCAGAAAGAAGAGCTCAGTTATACTTTACATTTAGAGATGAAAGTTTTCTAATAGTTACTTTATTTCAGGCTATGATAATCATATATGATTTAAATGTAGACAGTCAAAACATACAATTTAATTTAATGCTTTCCTGGAGTTCATAGTATGGTGATGCATAAAAAAAAATACAAAAAATAGTATGTAGGTTTTTGGTTTTTTGTTTTGTACAGCAAAAGCATGTGTAGATATATATTGTTTTATAGACAGAGGTCTGGAAAGGAATATACCCCAATCTTAACAATATTTATATTCAGGGATTGATAATACAGAAGGAATAGGGGGTGTTGTAATTCTTCCTTTGTGTTTAGTTTTATTTTCTAAGTATTTCAATAAACATACATTAAATAGTAATGTGTGTGTCTATGGCTTAGGATTCTGTGAAAAATCTAAACCTCTCTAATGTGTCGGCATGTTTGTTGGACTTAAAATATTTTTGATGACAGTCAAGGTCAAATATTAGTTTGCCTGTGGCACAGCCTAAATTATCCTCTCAACAAACTGTACCAAATAATAATGATGTGATATGTAAATAGGGCTCCTTGTCACTAAATTAAGAAAGGATTTAACTTCTAAGTAAGATCTGATCCATCAGACAATTTCAGTATATTGAAGTACAGACAATAAATGGCAATGCAGTTTGCATATTGGCAAAAACATCTCGGAACCCTTGCGGTTGAGGCAGGGTCAGAGAATCCCTGGCAAACAGGTGAACCTACCGGGAACCACCACAAGCAGAAGCAGAAAACGGGGTAAAGTTTCGCTAGAGTGTAATGACAAACGTAGAATATAACATTCCAATGTCAAGGAAGAAAAGTAGTTGGCTCATTCACCTGAGCACACCAATAATAAATAAAGAGGTTCATTTTCAACAAGGGTACTGAGTGAACCATGAACTTAAAACCCCATGGAGTATACTGTGAATAGAAGACTCAGGTAGGACAGAGTGCAGACTATATTATTTTTGTTACATTGAGGTATGCGTAGATAATAACACATATATCAGAAACATCTTGTATCACAGTCAAAATGACGAGATATGCATTTATTTGCACCTCTTACCTGTGAGGTAAAGTTTTCCTTCCAAACATTCAGTCTTTTTTTTTTTTTTTTTTTTTTTTTTGAGGTGGGGAGGGAAGATAGGAGAAACACAACAGTGGAGAAAGTGTCATAATATAGGTGCGTTACACAGTGATTTGGAGACAGAATCAAGTAATGCTAACTGGGATTTGCAGAAGGCCTCTCATTGGAGGTCATGTTTGTACTGAACTTTGAATTATAAACTGTTTTCAATCTCTAATGACAACCATCTCAGACGGTCATTTGGCTGTCAGCAGAAGTTACCAGTGAGTCGTATATTTTATGTTGTTGAGGGGAAAAGAGACAAATACGTTAGAAACTTCATATGCATGTGGTGAAGCTAATGTTTGCATGCGTCCACCCATTTCCAAAGGGACAGAACACACGAGATTTATTATCAAAGTTCCAAGTTTCTTCTCCAAGACAGGCTTAATTATGACCAAAAATAATTCAATTTAAAACCCCAAAGTCTCATTGGAAAAATAATATCAATCGAATCTACATATTAACATTCCTCAGCTTTAATAAAACATTCAAACAACATATTATTGTTGGCCAAGCACAATAGTTGGCCACAAAACCTAGCCAAGTCTCTGTTTTGATTTCAGATTCTGACTCTACTTGAGGAGGTAACGCTGAAACACCTTTGTAAAAGAACTAGAATATCTGTGGTATTTTAGCATAAGCATTCATGAGTTACAGATTTGTTTCATTTATGACCTATGTCTAATAAAAGTGATAGAGTCAAAGAGTGTTAAGAAGCCTATGAAGTAAAGACTTGTTCATATTCATGAGGATATTGAAGCCCAGAGAGAATTTCAGTAACTTCTTCAACAAATATAGCATTAACCAAATGTTTATATGGGTTCAGCACTTCAATAATTGTTGGAAACTTTAATACCTTACTTTTAATAATGGACAGTCAACTAGTAAGAAAGTCAACAAGAAAATAGGAGACTTGAATAGCATTATAAGCCAGCTAGAACTAACAGACATCTATGGGATACTCAACAACAGCAGAATTACATATATTCTTCTCAACTGTGCATAGAACAATTTTTTAGGATAGACCATATGCTGGGCATAGAACAAACCTCATGAAATTTAAAATAATAATGATAATATCATAATAATAATAATAATAATAATAATAATAATAATGATAATAATAATAATGTGTTCTCCAGTCATAATGGAATGAAATTAGAAAACACTAACAAAAAGAAATCTGGGAAACTCATAGTTATGTATAAATTATACAACACAGTCTTAAATTGCCAATGGGCCAAAGGAGAAATCGCAAGGGAAATCAGAAAATACTTTTGAGAGGAATAAAACTAAAGACATACAACGTACTGAAACTTAGAGGACTCAGCTAAAGTAATGCTCAGAGGGAAATTTTATAGCTATAAATGCCTATATAGACAGAGTATATATACATATAAACATGTATACATATATGCATATAAATACATATGCAGAAAGAGAGAGAGTGAGAGAGAGAAAGATCTCATATTAACAACCTAACCTTCTACTTAAGACACAGGAAAAAGAAGAGCAAAGTAAACTTACGGAAGCAGAAGGAAGTACATAATAAAGATTACAGTGGAAATTACTGAACTACAGAAAAGAAAAAAAATAGAGAAAATCAATGAAACCAAAAGCTGATTCTTTGAAAAATTCAATACAATTGACAGACCTTTAGCTAGACTGAGCAAAAGAAAGTGGGGGTGGGAGTAGGAGGGGGAGGAGAAAGAGAGAAGATTCCAATTACTAGAATCAGAAATACAAGCTAGAACAGTGCTACACCTTTAAAAAATTACAACAGTAGGATATATGCCAGTATAGTAAATAACTTAGATGAAATGGACACATTCCTAAAAAGAAACACTTTAAAACTGACTCAAGAAGAAACACACTTAAACTTCTAACATGCAAAGAGACTAACTTAGAAATTTTAAAATACCCTCCCCCAAAAGTTTAAACCCAGATGGTTTCACTGATGAATTCTACTAAACATTTTAGAAAAAACTAATACCACCTTTTCACAAAATATTTAAAAAAAAACAAACAAAGAGGAGGAAAACTCCCCAACTCATTTTAGGAGGTTAGTATAACTCTGATACTCAAAACCAGACAAAGACATAATAAGAAAAGAAAAAGGATATCACAAATGAATATCCCTTGTGAAAATCTTCAACAAAATACTAGCAATCTGAATACAGCAGCACACACACATACACAGCACTAAATGGGATTTATCCCAGGAATTCAAGGTTGGTTTAGCATCCAAAAAATCATTAAGGTAATACAACATATAAGTGGGACAAAAACAGAAACAAAAACAAAAACCATGATCAACTATATAGACACAGAAAAAACATTTGCCATGCTAAAAAAAAAACCTAAAACAATAGGAATAGAAAAGATTTTCCTCAGACTTATGAAGGACATCTACAAAAAACCCATATCATGATTAATGGTAAAGGCTAGGTGCTTTCCTCCTAAGATCAGAAAAAACGAAAAAGATGTCTGCTCTCTTCACTCCTATTTAATACTGTACTGGAACCTATAACAAGGACATCTAGGCAAGAAAAAGAAATCAAAGGCATCCAGATTGAAAAAAAACATACAAAACTATCCTATTCATACTTGATATGATCTCATTTATAGAAAATCCTAAGCAATCTATAGAAAATCCTACGATTGGTCTTTTCAACAAATGGTGCTGGGACTTTTTGTATATTTACATGCAAAAGAAATAAATTAGACTCTTATTTCACAGCATATACAAAAATTAAAAGTAAATCAAAGACCTAAATAGAAAAACTAAAATTATACAACTCTTTTTTAAAAAAAAAAATAATGTTTATTTTTGAGACAGAGACAAAGTGCAAGAGGAGGAGGTACAGAGAGAGGGAGACACAGAATCCGAAGCGGGCTCTGTCAGCACAGAGCCAGAAGCAGGGCTCGAACCCACAAACCGCGAGATCATGACCCGAGCCGAAGTCAGATGCCTAACCAACTGAGCCACCCAGGCGCCCCCCAAATTATACAACTCTTAGAAGAAACACAGGGATGAATCTACATGACTTCAGATATTACCATGGAGTCTTAGATATGACAAAAGTGTCAACAACAATAAGGAAAACAGATAAATAGGACCTCATCAAAATTAAAACACTTTGTACTTCAGGGGTGCCTGGGTGGCTCAGTCGGTTGAGTGACTCTCAGGTCATGATCGCACAGTTCGTGACATCAAGCCCCATGTCGGTCTCTGTGCTGAGTGTGGAGTCTGCTTGGGATTCCCTCTCTCCCTCTCTCTCTGCCCCTCCCCTGCTCTTGCTCTCTCTCTCAAAAATAAAATAAAAATTAACAAAATAAACAAAACCAAAAACACTTTGTGCTTCAAAGGACACCATAAAAAGGTGAAAATGGAACCCAAAGAATGTGAGAAAATATTTGTAAATCATATATCTGATAAGGAATTTGCACTTAAATATATAAATAATACTTAGGATTCATAATAAAGAGACAAATAGACTAATAAATGGGCAAAGGATCTGAATAGACATTTCTTCAAGGGGGATATACAAATGGCCAATAAACATATGAGAAGATGCTCAACATCAGAGTCATCAAGGAACTAAAAATTGAAACCAAATGTGATACAAATTCACACCCACTAGGATGGTTATAATGGAAAATACAGACAATAACAAGTGTTGGTGAGGATATGGAAAAATTAGATCTTTCATACATTACTAGTGGGGATGTAAAATCGTGTAGTAACTTGAACAACACCCTGGAAGTTCCTCAAAATGTTAAACATGGAGTTTTGCCTTAGCAATTCCACTCCCAAGAAAAATGAAAACTTATGCCCACATGAAAACTTGTACACAAATATTCTCTGCACCTTTATCACAAAAGCCAAGGTGGAAACAACATCAACTGATGAATGGTTTTAAAAACATGGTATATCCACACGATGGAATATTATTTGGCCATAAAAAGGAATGATGTACAGATACACACTACAACCTGGACAAACCTGCAACACGTGATGTTAAGAGAAAGAAAGAGCCTAGGCACCAAAAAACCTTTACATGATTGCATTTATATGAAATAGACAGAATAAGCAATTCTATGGAAACAGAAAGTAGATCTGTGGTTATTTAGCGCTGGTGGAACTGGAAAATAGATGTGCAATAGCTAAAGGACATAGGATTTTTTTTTTGAAATGATGAAAATGTTCTAAATTGGCCATGGTAAATGTTGTATATAGGAGTATTCTAAACCACTAAGAGCTATACACTTTTTCAAATGGGTGAGGTGCAAGGTACGTGAATTACCTCATAAAAATCTTCTCACAAATGCTATTTTAGGCTTCTACCAGACAAATGCAAACTGTGATTAAATAAATAATTTTGCTTTACAGTTTTGTATTGTCCCATGCATTTCAAACATATTGTTTCCTTTGATCTCAGAGACAACCATGAGAAGTAAAATTAAACTAGATGAAGTGGTTTTGGGAGCCACCAATGATCACTCAACTTTGTAGAGAGGTTTACTTTAAAAATATTTTTTTAGCATTTATTTATTTTTGAGAGAGAAGGGGAGAGAGAGAGAGAGAGAGAGAGAGAGAGAGAGAGAGAGAGCAAGTGGGGGAGGGGGAGAGAAAGACAGGAAGACAGAATTGGAAGCAGCTCCAGGTTCTGAGCTGTCAGCACAGAGCCTGAGGTGGGGGCTTGATTGAACTCACCAACCAGGAAATCATGACCTGAATCAAATTCAGAGGCTTAACCCATTGAGCCAGGCAGGTGCTCAGGAGAGGTTTACTTTAAAAGACAATCTATCTGTGGGGGGTCCTGGATGGCTCATTTGTTTGAGCCCAGATTCTCCATTTCAGCTCAGGTCATTATCCCAGGGTCCTGGGATTAAGCCTTTCATCCAGTGACTCCGGGCTGAGGGTGAAGCCTGTTTAAGATTCTCTTTCTCTCCTTCTGCCCCTCTCCTGCACTTATGTGCTCTCTCTAAAATTAAAAAGTAAAAAAATAAAAAATAAATGATCAACTGTAAAGGGAGGGCACAGACAACTTTAGAAGGGAGCTGGTTGAGAAGGCTGCACCCGGTAGGGAGGCAGCCCGGAAGCACCTGTATGACCAGCCAGACCATTTGGGCTGAGATCCTCAGCCAAGCTGAGGAGGACATCAAGAAGGTAACGGCGGACATGCAGAAGGTCCAGAGAGGGGAGAAGCACTGGCTGACTTTGGGTGACACTTCCCTTCCTTTCTTCAGTGATGGACCCCCAGGAGGAAGAGCAATGGAGGAGGGGGGAGCAGCAGAGAGATCTCGAGGCTAGGAGAGGTGGGGCAGGGGCTCCAGTCCCCACAGGGGTGACCCTCTGATCCTGCTGGGACTCAATGAAAGATTAACCAGATATTTCAGTATCCAAATGAGAACAACCAGAGTTTCTCTCTGCAAAAGGGCACCGAGTCCTGCCCTGGGGGCACCCTCCAGCCCAGCCACCCTGTGTCACCTGCGAGACTACCGGAAGAGGTCTCAGAGGATGCTCAGCCCCCACAGTTGGGACGAGAGAGATCCCAGGCACAAAACTGCAGGCAGCAGCAGGAGGATCCCAGGGGCGTAACCCCAGCAGCCCTGGGGGTCCACCAGTGGCTGACCAAGTGCTGACCAAGTGCTGACCAAGGAGGAGCCTGTTCCAGAATTGCTGGAGCCTGGGGCCCCCGAAGCTTATCCTGTCTTTGAGCCAGTGTCCCTTGTCCTTAAGACAGCCCAGGTTGATACAGAGGACTGGTAGGGTATCCTCTCGCTCCAGCACATCTGCCTAAATGTCCCCAACCCCTGAGAAGCTGGCCTGCCTGTCCTGTTGTACCAGGGGCCCCTTTGGCATTTTACAAATAAAGACCCTTTTGCCAAATAAATAAATAAATAAATAAATAAATAAATAAATAATCAACTGCATTAATTGATATTCTTTTAAATGTCAAAATTTCATTCAAATTTAAATTGCCGGGGTGCCTGGGTAGCTCAGTTAGTTGAGTGCGGGACTCTTGATTTTAACTCAGGTCATGATCCCAGGGTCATGGGATAGAGCCCCACAATGGGATCCACACTCAATGTGGAGCCTGCTTAGGATTCTTTCTCTCTCTCCCTCTGCCCCTCTCCCCTGTTTCCCCCTCAAATAAAAAAAAATTAAATTGCCTGTATAGTTGGTAGTAATTAAGCAGCCCATAGATTTCTGGTTATGTTCCTTACATTAAGCAAAATTCTTTTTGTTGTTGTTGTTTTTAATTTGTTTGTTGGATTTTGAATAACGGTAAATAGAATGCCAAAAGGAGATTTTACTTTTCCAAAATCAAATTTTTGGTTCTTTACGTTCCTAACCATTTTAGGATAACATTTCCCATAGTTGTTTCCATATAAGATTTTTGGTGAGTATTCGATTCATCCCAGTTCAATTCAATTGTTTGAATACTATGTCTATTTTTATGACATCGTGACCTTTTTTTTTTTTAATGAAAGATAAAGCTATATAAAAGGTAACTAATTATCCAGTGATTATTTCTAATGAAAGGGATCTGATTAAAAAAAAAAAAAACTTTTGAGAAATTAAAAGAAGAGTGCCGTGTGTCCTCTGCATACATGTCTGTACTAGTTCCCGTAGCTGGGAAAATGATTTAAAGTACAGTACGTGCAACCTGTTTTTCTGGTAATTACAAATCAAGACATATGTCTTTGCAACAGGAAGAAGCCAGCTGCCATTTTAAGCATTTCTCTGTCCCTGCTGACTTAATTCCATTACACAAAAGTCCCAACAAAGGTAATTTCGAACAGAGCATCCTCCTGCAAGATCTTTCTTTTGCTGAATTTCTTGAGTTTGAATTGCGGGACTACTAACTAGAAATGAAAGTATCCCATTAAACTGTTAGGTTTATTCTCCTTTAATACTCTAATCATCCCAGAAAGTCATAGAGGAAAAAAAAAATTCTGCACAATGTCGAGACAAATTATATTTTGCTTTTCTGTTCTCTTGCCTTTATGATTTAATTCATGAACTAAAAAGATTTATGAACACTCATTGCTTATAAATTTGACAGATCCATTTACCATTTATACACGTTTTAAATTCAAATACACAGAATAAAACTATTACACATATTGAAGAGAACTGAAGCTATTTTTAAATTAGTCAATCTACTGATATTGTAGTATTTAGAAGGAGTTAAGAATATTAACTTTTAAAATTGTACAACTGAATAACATGAACTCTTCAGTAAGAAGTAGGCAGTTTGCTTTACTGACAAACTATTTTCCTAAGTGTCTGTGCATAACGGAAGTGTGAGACCAGAGCTAAAGTACATTGAGACGATATAGTTCATCGAATGTGTTATTTTCTTTATGTTCAGACTGTAGCATTCACTATTTCCCAAATGTTTAGCTAGCTGATATTAGATATGAAGTACTATTATGAGTCCTTGAGACAAATTGTTAAGGATTTAGTGGGAGAGACAGACAAATTGCTAAGTTATGCGAGAAATGCTATAGTAGATATATGATTAAATCAGAAGAGAAAGAAAAATTCATTCTGACTAGTTGAATCTGAATGAATTAATTTCACAAGAGAAGAAAATGCATGTGCGCGCGCACACACACACACACACACACACACACACACACACTAATTTCCAAGTATGAGAAACCATACTTGGACTAGTCATGTGATTGCTTACTCTCATATAGAGTGATGGGAACTGCAATATGGTTGTATCCGATGATCTTTCACCTGCTTAATCCCTCAGTTCCCAAAAGTGCTAGGGCTAAATGCAGAGGGTTCTTTGTTATGCCTTGTTAAATAATTCTGATTTATTCAGTCAATGGGAAGTCACTAGGAAGTTCATAGGAGTTTTAGGCGGAGGGCTATCCACAGTGGAAGTGTGGAGGATGTACCAGAAGTTAGGTTCCAAAGGAATAAAAAATGAGTTATTTCCATAGTCTAGGAAAGGCACTACAATGCCACTGCTGCTGTCACTACGTCTACTTACTGCCACCACCAAGACCACCACCACTATTGGATAGAGTTCAATGAGTACTCACCATGTGCCAGGGACTCCTCTCAACTTTTAACACGTACGATCAGAATTGATCTTCACCACAGTGTATACAGCAAGGAGAATGATAAGGAACAGTCAGAACTATTTCTTTTCCCCCATTCTTTTCTGCACTATTGACTACCTCTTGGTCTCATCCAGATATCCAGGCTCTTGCCTTCGTCATGTGATCTCAGTCAACTTCCTCCTGACCTTTTCTGCTCCTTTGCTTTCCAAAGGCCTGATTTACTATCCGCACTGCCCTCACACACATACCCCGATTACTCCGCATCCCATCATGCCACCAGAGCTGCCTACTAGAATCCCAACATCAGATCAGTGCCATACCCCACATCACTGCTCTGCAATTACACATCTGAGTGCTCGGGATTATATCACTTAAATATGTTGATTGGCACAACAACAGTTCAAGGTTTCCAATCACAGCAGTGCTTTCGGCACCACTGACCAACCTTTACAGATTTGCCATCAGCTCCGCGCTTAATTCCTGGCCTCCTTTGACACATTTGCCACGACTCACGAGTTATCTACTCAAACTGGTAATGGACACCACTAAGCAGTGAATTTGCTAAACCTAATATATTTCTTCCCTACTTAAGGGTCTTTAGAAATAATAATAATAACAATAATATTAATAATAAATAATAGGTCAAATCTAGAGATGTAGATTTTGGAGTCACTGGCATATAGATCTTAGTGGAAACCATGTGAGTGAGTGGAATCACCGTTTTCATAAATGCATTTTATTTTCAAAAACACTACCCACAAACAGCATTTCCATAAATACTACCCAGGAGAGTAGTATCACACAGGTGCGGGTCTATAACCTGACATCTAAGAACTCCGAAAGTCAGTTTCCCATTCATACAACATCCACAGTACTTACATTTTTATTTAATGGCGAGAAGACATCGTTTTTTTCATTTTAGAAGAAAGGCTAACAAAATTAATCTTTGACCGGGATTAATCAATGACCAGAAGAGATTTTCAGGGCCTTCAGGGAAGTTTCATCAGACCAACCAGAAAACTACAACTTCCCTGAGTTAATACAATGTTTTCAAGACTCCGCTAGTTGTGCTCTGGCTTTAGGCCATTTCCTTTTTCTGGATTAATACAAAAGTTCTTTGTTCCTAGGCACTTTCAGTTTTGGCTGAAAGGGATTGATTTCTTTTCTTATGTATTCACATGAGCTGGGCAATCTGGAAGCCATGATAGGGTGGGTGTGTGCAACTTCTAGATTCATTAATTTGTCCCTCTATACCCGCTTCTGGAGGAGTTTGTCTTCATGACCATCAACATAAGATCAGAATACCACATAGAAGAAATGAGGAACTTTACCTTGAAGTTTAAGAAAATGTTTTAACCGGGGCACCTGAGTGGTTAAGTCAGCAAAGCGTCTGACTCTTGCTTTTGGCTCAGGTCACGATCTCACGGTTCATGAGTTTGAGTCCCGCATGGGGCTCCATGCTGACAGCATGGAGTCTGCTTGGGATTCTCTCTTCCCTTCTCTCTCTGCTCCTCCCCACTTGTGCACACACATGCTCTCTCTCTCAAAATAAAAATCAACTTAACAAAAAAAAAAAAAAAGAGAGAAAATCCCTTAACTTAAAGAATATCCTTCAAAAACATGCTCTTCTTTGTCTTCTTTGCCTGTTTCTAACAGGTAGCAAAAGCACACATTTTAATGATATTACTTTTGCTTTATAAAGGGGTGACAATAACTGTTCAGACCTTAGCAGTTTGTAAGTCGAGAGGCTTCTATATACACTTAAGGGACAAGCAAGCGTGTTGGACATTTCTCCCGTGAGCAATCACAATATGCGTTTCATGGCAGAGAGTTAATGGAAATGCCTCAGGTACTAAGCTAAAAAGTGAATCATTATGTCAATTAAAAACATTAATTGAGGTAATTACAAGAAGATCATAGTTAATATAGAATTTAGTTATAATTTAACCAATTATCTTCAGTTATACAGAAAAAATAATGGAGCTGTTTATCTAAAGTATTTACCTAACTGAAAGTTGCAACTACAGAGAGGCCACATTTACGCAGTGAAAATACGAATCTGAACTAGACCTTCCACAAGCCTCCTTGTAAAGTAATGAATCCCCTGAGGACAAGGTGGTTTGGAGAGAATACAAGACTTCTAAAACCATGATGATATATCGCCAAATCAGATTCCTTAATTTTGACTTTGTTTGAAATGAGTCTCATTTAAGTGTAATTGCTAACATCTAACACTAACCCTCTCTGGTTGTGGAGCCGGAAGGTATTTCTGTACATATGAAATATGAGATCTAGTTCCTGATTTTCTTAGGCTGAATAAGTGGAATAAAATTTCATTTATAGATCAAGGAGCAAAAAATGAAATTAAAAGATAGCATTCTACATATAAACTTTTGTGGTTTCTTCTTTACATTCAAAGAACAAACAGTCTGCTAGTCCGTTTTTGGTGGTTTCAAATATTGGTTTTGAGCCGTCTCTGGAACAGACTTCTTTGCTTGAATTCTGGCTTTATTACTTATACAGCTACATGATCTTGGTCATATTGGCTATTCTCTTTGCCTTAGTTTCTTTATCTGTAAAATGTGATTGTGAAAATAATACCCCCCATATGAACATTACAAAGTTAAATGTTCTAATAGCTGTAAAACACTAAGAACAGTGTTTGGCACAAACCAAACACTATATACCAAGCACTATATATACTGGTACAGGGAAATGAAGTACAATTCAGGAGTAAGCGTTAGTCATCAGGGGTCCGAAGTAACAAGCAAAGGTCAGAGAAAAGATTCTACTTGACTATGTTCTCTGTCTCCACTTTGGATCTGATTTCAGAAGGCTGATAGGTGTCCCTAGGGCGTCATAATTGGTTATCCTAGAAGGATATGAAGCCAATAGTGCTTTGTGATTGGGGAAGGTCCCTTTAATTTGCTGATTCTCCAGATAATACTTTTTGCTTCTATAAATCTGTCTTAGGATTTCAACACACGTATTGGAATCCAAGGTGTGTCTGGGTGTGCTTAACTTACATTTTCCCATGATGAAGTCTTACTGTATTTTTAATAGTACTTGCATATTTGAGACCTAGTTTCCACTTCAAAAAAGGAGACAGACTTCAGAAATGTAGGAATTTTAACTAAATCTCTTCTTTCTCAAACCTAATCATAATTTTTACAATGGAATAGTAGTCTTCCTGCATACGGGAGGGCACGAATGAGTATATAATATTATACCCATTCGCACGTTTTGCCATAATAAATCAGTAATGTACTGCACTACTTATCATGTATTTTATTGCCTTCAACCTTTTTTTGGCCATGAAATTGAAAAATACTGCAAGTTTGGACATGTCACGGTTAAACATCAAGCTCCTTTTCCCTCTACAAATATCCACTTATATATCAATGAATTACTATTTAAAATGTACTTCTTTAGACCACCCGTCATATCAAGTCCTCCGTGTTACTATAAGATTACGTCTTTATTTATCTGTGCTGGTAAGTTAATTATAAAAATGCTTGCAGTGAGCAAACATTTTGCTTGCCTAGTCAGCATCTTAAACTAGATTAATCTTCTAGCAATACTTAATGGAAACTAAATCACACATCAACATGCTATAACAATATAATGATGAAACAGCAAATGAATCACTCAATTAAATCCTTGATAAATATCAAAAACATACTTTGCTCCTATAATTCATGAAGTCAAAATAAGCCTTTCTACTTTCTCTCTGCTTTAAAAAAAATGGCCAAATTCTGAAACATAAACATCAAGAAATGCATTTTGATTATATACATAGTTAAAAAAGAAAAAAAAAAAAAAACTACTTACTTCAATTATTGGTTAAACTTCCAAACAAAGGAGGAACCATATTTGATATATGACATCCTATCACGTGTAATGTCAACATTCGCAGAAAATATATGGTCAATCATTAAAATGATATAGCTACAGATACAGAAACATACATAAATTGAAATTGTTTCATTTTCTGTCTGTATATGAAATGTTTTCACAATAGTTTTTGTTACTGCTGGATTGGTGGTTAATGTTGACCTTATTTCAAGGGTTTTAATTTTCAAATTTCCATGATCCTGATAGTTCAAGTTTTATTTCATTCTAAATGCCATATTTGTTCACTTTTTGCCCGCCCTATCAAGTAAACTATGAAAATTATTTTCCAAGACTCATTTTATTAATCTAGAATTTGCCAATTTTATTAATATAAACATATCTAGGGTTATGAGAAAAATCCGAAAAAAAATCTGTGTGTGTGTGTGTCAATTTTTTATTTGCATTGTAGTTAGTTAACATATCATGTAATATTGGCTTCAGGAATAGAATTTAGTGATTCATCAGTGACATACAGCACTCAGTGCTCATACAACAAGTGCCCTCTTTAATGCCCATCACCCATTTAGCCTAAAAAATTATAAGCAACATGGTAAACTTTTTTATTAAAAAGCACATGAGGGGCAGTGCCTGGGTGGTTCAGTCGGTTGAGCATCCGACTCTAGATTTGGGCTCAGGTCATGATCTCGTGGTTCCCCACCATGCTGACAGCATGGAGCCTGCTTGGGATTCTCTCTCTCCCTGTTTCTCTGCCCCTCCCTTGCTTGTGCATGCCTGGTTGTGCTCTCTAAATACCTAAATACATAAACAAGCACATGATAGGGGGTCTAGAATTACTAAGTTCCATCAGTCATGGCTTTTTGTTCTCAATAAGTGTACAATCCAACTGGGATGTAACAGCTATATATAAACACAAGAGGCCTAAAAACAGAGGGAGTATGGACCTTGGAATTAGTGGGTTGGGGATCTTCTGAGGATTTCTGGAGTCAGTGATCCTTGAGCTGAGACTCCTTCAGAAACTTTAATCACCAGATAAAGAAAAAAAGAAAGATAATTTCAGGCAAATTGTGGAATATTCTTTGGATTCCATATATGGCAGTGGCACCCAAGACAATAGTATGAAAGATCATAATATATGTGCTCTGACAAAGTTTTGGATGGAGTTCAAACATTCCCAACTTCAGGTTTCAGTAAGTTTTAATTACTAAATGTTTCTTTTAAGAAGAGTTTAGTTATCTCTTAATTACATGATATTGGCCCAATGTCTTGATGATCATATGAAAATGTAAATCCTTTATACATGAAATACATTTATTTTTTAAAAAATTTATAAATGGGAGTTCTGAGCAAATCTTAAATGACAATGGAAAAAAAGAAAGAAAACTACATGAAATCAATTCTTGACCATCCATAAGTGAATTGACTCTAAGCGCTTGTAAAATGTTTGTGAAGATTTTGTGTTTTTATTTATTTTTATTTTTTATTTTGTTTTTAATTTTTTAATGTTTATTTTTGAGAGAGAGTCAGAGCATGAGTGGGGGAGGGGCAGAGTGAGAGGGAGACACAGAATCCAAAGCAGGCTCCAGGCTCTGAGCTGTCAGCACAGAGCTTGATGTGGGGCTCAAACACACAAACAGTGAGATCATGACCACCCCATGAACCATGAGATCATGACCTGAGCCAAAGTCAGGCGCTTAACGAACTAAGCCACCTAGGCACCCTTTGTGTGCTTTTATAATTGTTACTTCACCTTCCCCAGCTTTGTCTTTATAAACTTTAATCCACGTGACTCTCACCCAATGTAGTACAAAGCTAAAACTAAATATAGCAAAAATAAATAAAATAATTACAAAAGTAAATTTATACAAACTTGAAGCTTATCAATATATAGAGCAGCTATATGTTTGCAACAGTACAAATGATGATGATGATAAAAACAACAGTAACAACAACAACAACAACAACAACAACAATAGCTCTCCCCTATTGAGGACTAAGTTTCAGTCATTTTACATGGATTAGAACTATTATTCCTCAGGACAACCTCTTATAAGATGGATACTCTTATCGTCACCATTATGTGGTCAAGAAACCTGAAGGACAGCACCATAACTAACTTTCTTTAGTTCACAGAGCTAATGAGTGAAAACGCTGGGAGCAAGCTGGCTCCAGATTCCAGAGTGCTGAGACATGGTGCAGGATATTTAAATAAGATGATGCTCTTGAATCAAATCTCCTCTTTGAAGACCAATCGTTCTTATCTTTGGCTGCATCCCAGAGCGGTCTTTAAAGCCTTTAACCACAGATGGCTGTGCTCCCAACCGATAGTTTCTGATTCAGTAAATAGATCTGTGATGGAGATTGTGTCTTTATCCTTTTAAGAAGCTCCACAGGTAATTCTGATGCACACTTCCAGGGTTAAGAACCTTGATGTAGATATTCTGAAGCCCTGTGGTAGCTAATGGCAATGTCATATCCTAAGCTAATTTGCTATGTCATATTTGCCAGCCTTCATCCACATGAGGGCAAATTAAGGCTTAACCAAGACAAATATTTCCAGTATTTCTTTGGATATATTTTACAATGAATCTCAATTTGAAGGGAATAAATGGCTGTCTTTTAAAAATAATAGCATTTTCTTATTATGCATCTTTGTGTTGGAAAAAAATCAACTTCCTATCTAAAACGTGATCCTGATTGAACCAGAAATTCAGGTAAACAGGACACAAGCAAATAATTATATGAGATTTGTTACAGGTAGCTAAATTATATGAGATTTGTTACATCTTATCTAAAAAGAAGTTGATAGTCACACTTAAATAACTAGGGTCTATTAAAGAACTTAAAAAGTTTAACTCTTGGATCAATAGTACAAAGGAATGGGCAACATTTTAGAAGACAATAATGAAATCTGGCAAGCCTGAAAATGTTTAAATTCAATGTTGAATTCTACTTTTTTGGCATAAACTATAAAGTTGAAGGGATAAAAATGTTAGTATAGAAAAGAGCAATACTCACTTGTTGTTTGTTGTTGGTCTCTTAACTTTTTATGGTTGCTCTAAGCAATAGCAGATATTTGTGAATACTAAAACTCATTTCAAACTTAAAAGCCTATTGGTTAAAAAAGGTGATATATTTCTTGATTAAAATAGTAATTGTTCTCAATTAAGCAAATGTCCTTAGCAACTTCCAAAGGCAGATCAGTGCCATCTAGTGGCGAAACCAGTTAACAGATTATCCTTTCTGATCAATGTCAGTAGAGGGTGCCTATGATAGATACTATATATATATATATTTTTTTAATGTAAATTTAGTTCCTAAAGAGATTTAATTCAGTGTACAATGAGACAAACATACAATAACTGCACTAAAATAAAAGCTTAATATTTAATGATTTAGTAAGGAATGAGGAATTATGTGTATCTAAGACATAGACAGTATGTGAAATATATAAGAAAGTAGCTTTAATGTATAAACAAGACCTTATACAGGGAAAGGATCATCAAAGACAGTATGTGAAATATATAAGAAAGTAGCTTTAATGTATAAACAAGACCTTATACAGGGAAAGGATCATCAAATAGTTTTTTAAAATACAGTAGAATAAAGTATATTTTCAGTGTCAAGAGTGTGCTTAAGGTTATCGTAAGTAGGAGGGCTAATAATTCACAATAAAAGTTGATAATTTGCTTTTTTCTGTTTCCTTATAGGAAAGACTAGACAAAAATTTGATATAATTTCAAACATGGTATTTAAGCTGGAGAAAAGAAGTTACCAAGCAAATTGCTTGATAACCAGAAGACTCCATGGAAAGCTATATAATTTTTCTCACTGCAGATCCTGGGTAATAGATAAAAATGTATGCCTCTACAGATGTTCATGAACTCTCTTACCATGAGGAGAAAAGAATGGACTAGATAAAATTAAGTTTCCTTTCAGGCTTTAATTGCGTTAAAAGCCACGTATCCTCCCTTATAATTCATCTTTTTGGTTTTGAGATAATATGCCTGTTTGACCCCACTGAAGTTCTGCCTTTTGTTAGTTCTCTTCCTGAGACTCCAATTAACTTTACAAAATTTCTCTTCAGTGAGGAAAATCTAGGCAAAAGGATTAATTTAGCTAACAATGCTCTAATATAAAAATCTCTGCAGGAGCTTTTTCTGACCTATTCCAGGGACTCTGCCAACTCAAATGCCGTGATGATGAAAGAGCTCTTCATAGCCCAGGAGATAAGGGAAAAACCCATTGCATCAGATCCAATTGCTCTTAGAGGAAGTCAAAAGAATCCAAAATGGTCTTAATGTCTAAAAATGCCACATTTTCTATCTAGAGACTAGGATCCAAAAGGGTACAGAAGGTTGACTTATCAGTGATGTAATTTTCTCAGCCTGATGAGGAAGGCTTTTATATATTCCAAACGAGCTATTGGAAAGGGAGAGCCATTCTTTTTCTCAGCCACTCAGAGGAAACAATATGGATATGTGCAACACAGAGCTATGAATAAGACCACTCATGCAGCCTCTCTTGCCCCAATCTTAAGCATGATGACTTTTCTTGGTCTGCCTCGGAAACACAGAAGCAGCTGCAATTTCTTTCCTTCTCAAAAACCACTCACTCTTCAGTGAGACCCTTTGTTCCTTTCTTGCCCTGTATTCAGCATGACCATGACATATAAATTAAGAAAGAAACGTAAGGAACTGTGGTAATGTTGTCATTTTAAATTATTTTAAATTATTTTAAATTTCCTCATTGATGATACCAATGATTTCATAACTTTTTGAAACCACTTTTACACGGACTATCTTCAGATAACATATCATGATCAGGTAACAAATGAACATTACATGGTATGGTTACTCGACAAATTTTACCTGGAAGCCCACATAAGTATAATGTGCATAATTAAGTCATGACTGCTAATTCTTTGCAAAGAATGATACCAGAGGGCCTACGATAGATATGCACACACATGTACACAAGGCATACACATGTGCTCCTGCACAGGCTCACATGTGAACACCTATGCATATTTAGACATGCACCTATGTGCTCATGCAGACATATCTACCCTCATATTCCCTTCCTCTGACTTACAAGGTGAAAGCCCCCATAACAGATTTATAATAAAAATAACAATAATCATTTTGGTGATCATTTGCAAAGAGGCAATTTTCACCATATGGACCATGGTCCAAATTCTGAAGGATTTGAATATAATGAAGATTTAAAAATAAAGTTTTCATTTTAAATATGTGAATTATTTCACTCTAGAATATTATAAATTTTAAGTCATTGATAACTATGTACTGTCATAATTTAAATTATACGGTCACAATTTTCAGGGATTAATCAATCTGGTGGTTTTTGTATAACATTGGTTCTTAACCATACTTTGCTTTTGTTTTCATTTTCAAAATATATTTTCATTATCAAAAAACTTACTGACATGAAAACTCATACAAAACATTTTTGTGACATTCATGTTAATCACATAAAACTTTAGTTTTAACATGTTTAAGCATGTACATCTCCTGAATGTATATGACTTTTCTAAAGAATTGGCTGAGGATATACTGTGGTACCTGATGCAACACTGAAGCCATGATAGTAAACATTCTTAGAAATAGTATCCTTTAGGGGCTATCTTTTCTCCTAACACCGGGGGGCAATTTCCATTCTGGCTGAGGTCTAAAATAAGTTAGTCATTCTTCACTCTAACTACAGCCTCATTCAATTTGCAAACAAAAATAAACATGGAATGCATCTGAATTTCCAGTCCTGAGAATCTTCTAGTTCCATCTTGTCTATTGACTCTCTCCTTGCTTCACTTCCTTTCCCGTTATGATTAAAGTCTAAGGTTCATCTGTGACCATAGCCACATTGTACCACTATTCTCGGTCTCCATGTGCCATTAATCTCCTTTCTCACTTGCTTGGCAAAACCACAACCATGTATCAGTCCAGCTCTTGGCCCGCAATCTGCACATATGTATTAAATTCATTGTCAATAACCTTTACTTGGTCCTGAAGGAGAACAAGCAAATACAATTCTGTAGTAGCTCCCTCTCCCATTTCCAGGGGTTGAGACTATGCACCATTTCCCCTCAGTCTGAAATCTTGGTTCCTTCATATCTCTACTCTATCATCATAGGACCTTCAACTTATAAAAAAATAGAAACCATGGCATGAAAGTACCACTGATCTCCTCCACTGAATCTTTCAACTTGCATCTGTACTTCTACTTTTAGCTCTCCCTTCTATTAAAATGGTATTGCTTTGCTTTGAATAACTGGGTATTCTCTCCGCACTTCTCCATTGGATTACATCTATTCCAGACTTCTAGGGACCTGGAACTTTTGATGATAAGCCCTCATCCTTTTATGTTTACTTCTACCTATAGAGAAGCTGCTTAGGCTGACTCTGGAATCAGACAGACCTGGTGCTCTTTACAGTCTTGTTGCTTACCAGCTAGCAATCCAGGGCAAGATATTTAATATCTTCATCCTCAGTTTCCTTACCTTACAATGGGACTAATAGTAGCAAATACCTCACAGGATTGGAGTGATGAATGAATGAGAAAAACGGGTCAGGTAAAAACCTGGCATGAATTTTTTTTTTTTTCCATAAAATCTTGCTATCATTGTGCTTCCCAACTGGGTTCAAATAAACCTGTCCTACGGGGGGTGTGGGAGGACAGCAGTCTCCCTTAAGCTCAACACCTCTTGTCAATTACTATCTGATTTCACTCTTCTACTTCACTATGAAATTTCTTAAAAGCAGTGGTCTATTTCACGTCTAATTGTCTCCCAACCTACTCCTTCTGGCTTTGACCTTCACCACTCTACTGCAAAGCCTCATAAAAATCACCAACATCAACTCCCTGTTGAAAGACCCTTATCTTAGTTGCTCTCTTGATAAGACAATGTTGGACATGCCTTACTTACTCATCCCCTTTCTGTTTTGGCCTCCCTGGACTCTGTTCACTATAGAATGTCCAGCACTCAGCTGGCACAATATATGACACATAATAGACACAGATACACAGATAAATATGTGTTGTATGACTTAACAATTAACATATGAATGACAGCTCCAGGGTCAAAGTCACCATTTATTTCTATAGAGTTTTCAGACTTTGGAATGGTCATTTCACTTAAGAAACAGCTGGAATTCTTAATTCCTTCTGAGGCAGTTAATTCCATATTAGACTTCTGGGGAGAGGCTAAAATCACATTAGTCTCTTAGGAACACTCTATATTAAGGATGTCCTAGAAAGAGAGAAGCCTTTAAGTTTACATTATGTAGCTTTCAAAGCTGTTGCACTTGGTCAGAAATAGGAAAGAGAAATGGTGAGATATTTCCATGAAGGCTCAAATTACACTATTTTGCAAAGTTTAAAATTTGCCCATCATTACCCATAAGTTGCAGCTATACATTATAATTATTTAATCTACATTTCTTGTTAAACACTTAAATTATGTCACTTCACCAATTTACAGAAATTATGTGATTAGGTGTAATTACACTAAATAGCTGAACACAATTAAAAAATCCTACACGCGGGAAGTGTCATCTATAGTACAGGAATTTTTTTTTTCCCTCTTGACTCGCTGTCCTTGGTCTCTGTCAGAAGGAGATAAAGGCCGGCTCACTTCAAATGGGCTAAGAGAATTTCCAGCTTTCAGGTGACCTCTGGCTCAGGGGCACCTACAGCAAGTCTCTCCTTGCGGTAAGCATTATTTTCAGGCAACATGTGTGCAGTTAGTCCCGGAGCTTCTAACCAATAATAACAGCTTCAATGATGCTGACTCTGGTATTCTGTACAACTTGAGGGGCAAGCAGACCTATGAAGGACGGAGGGTTGGAAGTTAATCTTCAGATTTCTCTGCTTTGGAGACCTGTCAGAATGCTGGCTGTTCCCTCTCTGTTGTGAGGCAGCAGCATATGGTGGTTAAGCATACTAAAGCTGGGAACCTGGTTCAGATTCATTGCTTACTAAGCCGTGTGAATGGACAATTCACCTCAAAGCAACTTTGTTTCTTCCACTATAAAATGTGGATGATGATCAGGGACAATGACTGTGGCCAATAACAGCACCATTGTAGATTTGAGTATGTATCACTATTTAAGTCTTAGTTTAATACCGCTTCCTCAGAGGCCTTCCCTGATCAACACTTTCCACTTTTCTGGCAATGTGTAATTGAGGTTTTGGGTTTATTAGGTTACTACTGCTCTCTTGTTTGAGCTTTGCATTTCACGAAAGTAGACTGGAATGATGTTTTCTTTTGGCCAGTGCACTGCCCAGCATATAGAGAATGCTGAATGGATGGACAAATGATGAATTAATACTATACGTTTTCTTTTCTGCACTTTTCTCTTTGCTTTTCCTTTCTTTGGCCACAACCAAATAGTCAGTGTGGCTTCAATAGTGACCTGACAAACTCATTCATACTAAAGTCCTAGGGACGCTTTGCCAGGATCACAAGCATGACTTTGTAGAAAATCACTTTCTAAAAATATCTGCACATTATTATGCAAGCGATAGATGCTATTACTACCATCTGCACATTAAAAGAGAGTAGACTGTATCTGCAGTCCATGGATACTGGAACTCAGTGGGCTCAAGGGTTGGTGATGGAGTTTTCTGGGGGCTCAGCGCTCCCACAAACCAACCTCCTAAAATTCTGCCAGGTGTGAGACTGTTATGCCTGGGAACCAGGCTTGCCCTAACTAACCACAGGAACGGGTTCTGTTGCTGCAAACATCCACTGCCGTTTCTCCCCCAGGCACCCTCAGCTGCTTGTCTCACTCCGCTGTCCTCACTCCTCCCCGACATCCGACTCTGATTTCAGCGTGTGGTTTCAACTACCTGTTCTGATTTTGACCATTTAAATCCACTTCCACTGTTTTTGCTCTTGTCTCACCCAGGAAAAAAAATTACTAAATACAGGCGAGTTGTACTTTTAGTCGCTTGGACACGCCCGAACAGATTAAAATATTAGTTCACATTTCATACCATAAAAGCTTTCTTTTCACAGACTCAGCAATGACGCCTTAAGGAATACCTGTTCCTTTGTGCATTTCTTTAATCTGATTTGACTAATACATGTTTAATTTACACAAAACTTTGCAGGAAAACACCTATTTTGCATAACTAATACCTTCAAATACCTTGTGAATTCATAGAGAAGTGAGTTTACACAATCTATAAGGCAATCTGAACAGCGAGAAGCGAATTAGAAAATTTTTTCTCTTATATACCTCATCAAAATTAATATGTCTAAAACCAATTGCACTAGTTAATGTAAAGACATAAGAGATCCACAAAACTGAATTCAGAAAGATACTGTCTTTTTCTTCTCTCTGCTTTAAAACATAGCAAGCTATAAAAAATCCACAAATTCTTGGTCACATAGAAATCTAAATTCTCCCTGTAGAAAGAATACAATATGAGAAAACCCAAATAAGTTCCATGTGTGAAATCCCTTTGGCCCACTTACCCAAGCAACTTCCCTTACACATTTTAGGAAAAGTCAGCTCATAGCACTTACTGAATACCAGACTTCCGGTCTATTTCAACACAAAGGAGATCCTTGGATTTTGCCTACCAAAATCCACACAAAAAAAGAAAAGTCATTGGTAGTGGGTTTTTCCCTTTCCTGACTCTCCCTTCTCTGACCTCATACAATTCTCACAAAGGTAGTTTAGATAATCCTTTGCTTTGATTTTTGCAAGTACGAGGAGAAAACACCTATTTTCCATTTGCTACATTGTTCTGCCATCTGTAGGTCAGTGAGCAAACTTCTCAGAAAAATCTTTCATGGCACAGTTAAATGTAACCATTTTCATAATTTCTTACTTCTTGAAGAATTTTTTTTAAAAGGGGGTACAGATTTAAAATTCTTACAGAATTTTTTTTGAGGGGGTGGAGATGGTCTTAAATGAATGTGCAGATTTCTTGTATATTTCTAACAGTATGCCATTGTGGAAAAGAACTGTAATATGAAAAGGTCTGTCACTTATATTCCTTAATTTTTTTCAAGTAAAACTGAAACCTTTACTAAAAATAATTCATCAAATTTTCATTTCTAAAAATTTTGCATATAGTTGCTAAATTTAAATGTAAGGTAAAAATATAGATAAAATGTAAGTTCAAAATAGAAGAGGAAATTTTCAAATTCTGATAGAAGTGGAAGAGAATCCTGCTATACTTAATTTTTTGAATGTATACAGTTCATATTCCATACTTGTTTACATTTCTTTTAAAACAAGGAAAATATATGAAACCTGTTCCTATGCTTAACTGCTTCTTTAAACAATAACTAACTTTTGTGTGGTATTTTTCATATATCTTGTTTCCTTTTATCCCTGCCACAACCCTATGCATGGGTAGGACAACTGTTATATAACTTCCAAATTTTTGTGAAATGGAAACACAAACTCAGTTGGCTCAACACTCAATGAGCACCCCAAGATCATACATCCACAAAGTGTCAAGCTGGGATTGATATCCAAGTCTTACCAATGTACTATATTAATTTCTTCTCCTCTCCTCTATTTCTTCCAACAGAATGTTAGGATTTGCATTCAGTGACAATAACTAACCAGCCTGCAAGATATGTCTTCTGGAAACATATTTGAATATCTATCTCCATGAAGACAGAATTTCAAGTTTCACATGAATATACACCAATATATCCTTTAGAGAATCTAGAGACATGTAAAAGAAATTAAAGTACAGTGTAGACATATTCCATTTATGTAGAAGATAGAAAATGATGTACAAGAGAAAATAAAGTAGATAAGAAAAGCCAGATTATTCATAGTAAACATAAATCTGGTTTAGGAAAGTTTAAATTCATATAAAGGTACCTAACACCAAAATACAAATGCACAAACATAAACAAAATATGTTGGTTTTTGAGGGAATATGAGGCATAAGGGGCAATACTTAAACACTGAGGATTGAGAGAGTACATGAGAACCAAAAAATTCATATGCTGAACCATAATTTCTAGTGGCTGTATTGGGAAATGGTGCTTCTAAGGAAGTAGGGTTAAGTAGGGTTAAGATCATACAGGTCAGGCCCTGAACCAATAGGACTAATGCCATTTAGAAAAATACAGCAGAGTGCTCTCTCTCTCTCTCTCTCTCTCTCTCTCTCTTACTGCCTCCTGATTGTGCACAAAGAAGAGATCACATGTACACACAGCAAGAAGGCAATAATCTGCAAACCAGGAAGCAAGCTAACACCAGAAACCAAATTTTCAAGCACCTTACTCATGGACTTGGCAGTCTCCAGACAGTGAGGAAACAAATATCTGTTGTGTAAGCCACCCAGTCTGCGGTATTGTGTTATAGCAGTATAAATCGACTAAAACATAGGCTGAAGTTATGTTTAATACTAAGGTTTAGGGTTTTTCTTAACAGACATGGAAATCCTAACTGTTTCACCTTCATTGAAACAAAATGTTCAATATTTGTAACCAGCAAGAAGCAAAGCTAATGATGGCGGCTTCAACTTGCTTTACACTTCAAGTACTGTATTACATTGTTATGTTTTTTAACAATGAAATATATATATATATATATATATATATATATATATATATATATATTTTTTTTTTTTTTTTTTTTTTTTTTTTTTTTTGGTCCTATATGTAAGCTATGTGTCTTTTGACTGAGTCCCCTGTCTACCCTTTATTCTTTTATTGTGCCTTACTTCTGACCCAGAATACAGATAGCAAATGATCGATGGGTTATGATCTCTCTTACAACACTTGAGAGACAGTGTTATTAATTTTGAATAGCTTACAGAGAAGGGGAATAACACATCGCAAATGTGTTTCTATTGTCAAACCTTGGAAGCATAGCTAGTCAAGGGAGCAGTGTCATCCTGTAGTCTACAGAAATGCACAGAATGACTACAATCCTACAGAGAACAATAAATAAATGGTCAAATATTGAACCACTGAAATTCTGCCATTTCCCTAAAATTATGGCTTTGTATCTGATCTTTAGAATTTTATAATGGGGCCGCTTCCATCTTATCTGACAAGATCTTCTAAAGTGAATTTATCGTGTGCAATTTATTCCAGACCCTGACTGAATTAACTCACTTTGAGTCTTCCTTGGATGTGAACCCAAGAGGGAACATAGCCTTCTAAGGATCTTTTAGTTCAATAAAAGCTCCCAAATGGAAAATTCAGCATTCTAGGCCACTATCTGGATTTAAAACATCCCCTGAGGAACTTTGGATCTATAAACCAATCAACTGATTACTGTTATCCATTTATACTATTTTCTCTCATGCATCACTTCCATCTGGGGTTTTAATTGGCTTTTTATCTCATATTGACTATTTAATAGGACCATCATTCTTATTTTTTTATTTAGTAATGCCATACATTTATATTAAAAACAAAAACAAGTCTCAGTTAATTAACATAGAAAAGTGATGGGAATGGAAAGCACTTTCTAAAAAGTGGAATTTTTCTCAAAAAGTATCAGTCATGGAACCTCTTACAGGTGAAATTGGGAATGGAAAGAACTTTATAAGAAGTGGGACAAAAGAAGACGTATCAATCATGGAGCCACTTAGGGGTGAAGTTTGGAACTTGTTCCTTCAGGGTATAGAGGCTAATGTTTCAGCTGAATTTAATTTATCATCCTATTGGAGTGACAGTTCCAAATATGTTAGTCCCTTGTGGAATATGTAAATGAATGTCATGTTAAGAGTCTGAAAATAATTTCACAGACACCTGGATAAAAATATATTAAAATAGATAATGTTACAGCTCAGACATTCTTTCACATAGATGTGTTTAAACATAAAATGATGAATACATGTTTTAAAATGCAAGACTGTTTCTTTTCTTTGGAAATAGGATACCTATCCCCAAGCTACCTAGTGACACTGACCAATGAAAATAAGCAATTAATTTTTAAAAAGAAGAAAAACAGAGGGGCACATGGGTAGCTCAGTCGTTTAAAGCATCCGGCTCTTGATTTCAGCTCTGGTCATGATCCCAGGGTTGTGGGACCCAGTCCCGCATCCTGCTCTGTGCTGACAGTGTGGAGCCTGCTTGGGATTCTCTCACTTTCTTCCCCCATGCCCCTCTTGTGCTTTCTCTTTCTCTCTCTCAAAATAAATCAATAAACATTTTTTTTTAAAAAAGAAGAAAAACATAATATCTATATGTCACTTTTTTGGGATGGACAGTCATTAAAATATAAACAATTTTGGTCTAATTTAACACTATTTTGAACCTTAAGATACATGCATATTTTAAAGAGCCATGCATAAAATAATTAGTTGTCACATAAGCTGTTATTTGATATACAAATATTGACCATTTGTAAGATACTTTATGGTATCGCTGTTTAATTGTCTTATGCAGGAATGCAGCATCTCAAGTTCAAGATTTTTTTTATTTTTGCAATCTTGAAAATTTGATATTTTAAAAGTTATTTGAACTCAGCTCTTAGTTGGAATAATGGTTGGGCATGTATTTCATTTTTCCTGTTCATATTAATAGAAATTAATAATATCTTTTTTCATACTTTACTTGATAGTCAAAAGTGGTTTAAATTCAATCCTGGAGAAAATCTGTCATCCTCTTCAATAGCTTTCATTGGACGAACATTTGAAGGTCACATGCAACAAGGAGAATTAAAATATACCAATCAATTAGCTTTGGCGGTAAACTTTTGCCTTACAGTTCTTTGTTCTTATTAAAGAGATATGTATTTAAGGAGTATTTTCAATGTGATTTATGCATTTGTCCATTCTCTGATTCATTTACTCAACATTAATTTATTCGTTGTCAGCTGTAGTTAAAACATAGTCTTAAACATCACAGGAAGAAACAACTTGTGACTTCAGATCTATTAGGGAAACTCAGATAGTCAACAAATGCATGATAAAGTGGTATAAACTGGACATGAATCTCACGTTTAGGTATGTGAAAGATCCCTCTTAGTTGGAGGGGCAGGGGAAACTTCTATGGGTTGTTAAGGCTCATACAAGTAAGTTGGCGACTCAACGGTCTGATGAGAACAAGATAGTTTTGAGGAGGGGAGGAAAGGCAACAGGCTCGTGCTAGAAGGATTGGGCCTACTGTGGATGCACTCCAAGCAGCACAGTGATCTGCGGCCCAGTGGGGTGACGTGAAATTGCTACTTCTTAACGATGAGATTGTGACTGCTCATTAGCCAGAAGAGTGCACCTCCCTGCCAGTTCCAGGACAAGGGCAAAAGGCCCAATAACAGAAATATCGACACTTCAGTTCCAGGGCTCAGAGTTGAAAGAGTCACCAGCCAGTGGCCCTGAAGATAACGGCATGGTCTATCTCTTTCTGAGAAATTCTATGATTCTTAGGGGCCCCCAGGGCTGCAGTTCAGGTTGGGACCGGGACAGAAGTTCACAAGAGGAAACTTAGGCGAACTGGGAATACCACTGGAAGAGGAAAAGCTGATGTCTATAGATGGTTAAATAGAACAGCATTGGTCTTTAGTCCTCCCAGCACTGACAGCGTTCACATTTCGCAGACTAGGAAGCTACAGCTGGAACAAGCTAAGCGATTAATGTCACATAAGCAGGAAATGATACAGCTAGACCTTCAACCCAAGCCTCCTATTTCCCAAATCCTGTTTCACTCCAAATACAGTAGCATGTTGCACACCAACTAATGTGAAATAAATCTGTTGGGATATTAGAAGTTTAGATCAGATGATCTATTTATATATTGGAATAGCTTGAAAGATCTACCAGGGCTTTGAGCAGACCATTAACAGGCACGTGTCTATTAAATCAGCATTTTCCACTGGCATTGAGAGTGTCTGAAACATGAGGCCACAGTTGGCCGCTGAAAAATGTACGGATTTAATTAGAAGCCAAAAGCTGAACACTGATGAACATCTGAGATGCTTCTCTTCAGTTCTACTAGATAATAATAGTATTACAAATTTTACTTAGAAAACAGGGATTTCTACATTTACAAAAAGGACTACTGATAAATGTGAAAACATGATACTGTAGCTGGTTTGTATTTGAAGCTTAAAATGCATATGAAAGAATTAAGAGCTTCCTCAGAAGTGCATAGCAAGTATACATTATAGACTGGATTTGGGCCTGAGTGCCATGAATTTTCACAGAAGTTAGAGTGCAAGTGACATCAAAAAAGGCTGGAGGGTTTGTCTTCTCTGAAAAATGTCTGTTCAGGTCATCTGCTCATTTTTAAAATGGATTGCTGATTTTGGTGTTGAGTTGTAGGAGTTCTTTATATATTTTGGATATTAACCTTTGATCAGATATATCATTTGCAAATTATCTCCTCCCATTCAGTAGGTGGCCTTTTTGCTTTGTTGATGGTTTCTTTTGCTGTGAAAAGCTTTTTATTTTGACATAGTCCTGTTAGCTTATTTTTGCTTTTGTTTCCCTTGCCTTAGGAGATTATCTAGAAAAATGTTGCTATGGCCAATATCAGAGGGATTACTGCCTATGCTCTCTTCTACGGTTTTTATGATTTTAGGTCTCACATTTAGAGTTTTTGAGTTTAAACTCCATTTTAAGTTTATTTTGTGTATAGTCTTGGATGGCCAACAGACACATAAAAAGATGTTTAACATCACTAATGAGATTATCAGGGAAACACAAATTAAAACCACAATGAGATACCACCACATACTTGTCACAATGGCTAAAATTTAAAAAGACAAAGAATAACAATTATTGGCAAAGATGATGAGAAAAAGGAACCCTCATACACTATTGCTGGGAATGTAAATTGGTACAACTACTGTGGAAAACAGTATGTGGTTCCTCAAATAATTAATAATAATATAAATACCATAGAATGCAGTAATTCCACTACTGGGTATTTACCCAAAGAAAATGAAACCACTAATTTGAAAAGGTACATGCATTCCTATGTTTATTGCAACATTATTTATAATAGCTAAGATATGGAAGCAGCCCAAGCGTCCATCAATACATGAATGGATAAGGAAGATGAAACACACACACACACACACACACACACACACACACACACACACACACACTGAAATATTATGCAGCCATAAAACAGGATGAGATTCGGCTATTTGTGACAACGTTGATGGACCTAGAGAGTGCTATGCTAAGTGAAATAAGCCAAATTGAGAAAGATAAATACCATAGGATCTTACTCATACGCGGTGTCTAAAAACACAAATGAGTAAACAAAAAGCAGAATCAGATTTAAAAATACAAAGAACAAACTGATAGTGGTCAGAGGAGAGGGGTTTGGGGATGGGCCAAATGAGTGAAGGGGAGCAGGAGATACTGGCTTCCAGTTATGAAATGAAAAATTCAGGGGACAGCATAAAGAATATAGTCAATGATATTGTAACACCTTATATACTGACAGTTGGTAGTTACACTCCTAATGAACCTAGCACCATGTATAAACTTGTGGAATCACCAGGTTGTACACCTGAAACTAATGTAACATTGTGCCAACTATACTCAAATTAAAATGAAATGGTCTGGAGGGTTAGTCTTGCTTTGGGAATCAGTATCCACATTATACATTATTTCCAATGCATTTAGCTTTATTATTTTAACTAGCTAAAGGTTGCTATTTTAATACATTTTAAAATATATTTTAATATCTTCCAAATATTTTCAAAACCTCTTACTCTTATCTAAGACTGAACTTAATTCATTTTTGAGTTTCCCAATCAACTGGGACTCATGTAGAAACTACACAGTCCTTCTTCTTTCCCAAACTTCTGCATTGTATATAACACTGCTTACATCTAGTTACTAGTGAAGGGTCCACCAGAAGCCGACATTATGACTTAGGTCTCTAGAATGATCGTCTTCAGAAGCTTTTGTCAGAAGCTCTTTTTCAAATATGTTTACTGATGCCTCAAGTTCTAAAATTTAAATCCACTCATTTACTCCATGTTAAAAAGGCAATATGTAAGGAGTAGTATTTTAAGCTTAAAAGTAGGAAAAACGAGTTTAATAGTTATTATTCAAACTTGTGTTTAATTGAGGAGAGGCCTGGTTAGAAAAGAATGGACGAAGAGATTATTTCAAGGGAAATCAAAAACAGGAGGCCAAGATTTAGGGTAACCGCTTCCACTTTAATTCATCAAATGGCAGAAACATATACCATCAACAACTGCACTGTTTGGGGAAAATTAAAAATATATGACTAGATCATTAAGCAAAATATATAGCAGAGCTCTAAGATGATAAGATGATTAAGAAGTCAACGTGTTGAGAAAAGCAAGTTTTTCAATAGACCGAACAAACCTGATGGCTGCTTATTGTATTTGCAGTCTTTTAAAAAAATATATTCTTTTCATCTTTATGTGGTGACAGCCATAATTTAATAAAAAGAGGAAAAAATACACAAGTCTTTCAAATAAATGTCAAGCCATATTTAAAGATGTTATTTAATCGGTTGCCAGGGTATTAAAAAGTTCATTTTCTTGCCACCTAAAGTGTTCTGGCAGAAATTAAAAATTTAACAGCTTTTCTCCAATAATTTCTTGACAGAATATAACATTGTACAAATAATCAAATCCTGCCAAATATCTTTAAGGAAACAGCAAGGGTATTTAGATAATGTTTCTATTTACACAATTATTCTAATACAAAATGATTTTTAGTAGTAGTCAGGGACTTAATTGAGCAATGAGCAGAAAAACCATTGCAGAACCACTTTCCAGTAGGAGAACTGTACTTCTTTTATTCTGAAATATTACTCCCTACTTTATTTCTAATTAATTTATTAGATGTAGTTTCTGCCCCACATGCATGTTTATACTCTTCATTATCTCGGTGTCATATATTATTTTGTCCATAGTGTCACTTAGTAATTCATCACAGTTTGCACTAATGAGGAAAGGTGGTCATTAAGAGCAGCTAAGTGCTGTTCCCTTGATATACACAGCGGCCTCGCTCATCAGAGCCCAACTGCTCTGCTTCTGTGTGTTCCAGCCACCCTCCTCTGTTATCTTAATTTCAGATTGAGTGATGTGTTCCTGCCAGCACATCAACCATAAACCTGAACATGTCAAATGTTTAAAATTTGATAATCCAAACAATATAGACCAAGGACTGGACTATTTTAACAAAGCAGATTAGCAGGGTTTCCGTAACAAGGTAAAATCCTGACTAATTGGAGGGACGGTTCTGACGCTGACTCACATGAATTCTTCCTCAGTGCACCTCCAACCCCACCTCCACCACCGCCCCGCATTACCTCCTCCATGCACTTACACTTTTGATTGCAGAGAAAGTAAATATTTAATGTGCTTTTAAGTTATATATTTGTTTAAGGCAGATATGGAATCAACTTCCTCCCCACCTGTTCCTCCCTCCCCCCTCTCTCCCTCCTCCCCCCCTCTCACAGGCGTGCGAGGGCGCGCGCGCGCGCGCACACACACACACACCACTCTAGGTCTTAAGTAGGGTTGCCTTATAAGCATCCAGAAGTAAGTAGTCTGGGAAATCTCTTTTCCCATGCCCTCCACCTTGTCCGAAGTCTTGTTGTCCTGTGTCTAACGTTGTAGCGCCCCCACCAGGCATGCCTTCCTAGCTGCGCTTTAGAATCAGCACTATTACCTCCCACCCTGTTAAAACTTCCTGTTTCTGTCCCTGGATTTCTCAGGATTTTGCTTTGCGTTCACCCTACATGTAAGTTCATGCACTGGGGTGGAGAATCTATGATTGATCCTGAGAATATATAAAAAATTCTTCTCGTATTCTCTTTTTCACAAAATGCTCCAAAATTTGTTCTAAAACACTGATTAATAAGGCATTTCATGCAGCTATTTTAATCTCTTTCTCTGTGGAATTCTGTTACTTATTGCAATTAATCAGAGGCTGCCTTGGGAGATCTTTTTTTTATGTTCCTATTTTTTTAATTGCATGCATTAAGTGTTAGAATTCCACCTCTTTGCACTTCATATGCTCAGAAGAAAAGTAAACTTCTTGCAGGAACAACTATTTGCAATACTGTTGCATCCTTGATTCAGTGTAGCATGATACTTTGGTGCCCAGCAGAATGCAAAGAGCATTGGAGCAGGGGAAGGCCTGAAGTCTAGCTCCAGTTATGTCTCTTTCTGTGCAAACTTGAACAAGCAACTTGAACACCTTAAATCTGAGCTGGCCTTTTGACTCTTATTTTAACTAAAACAATGTGACAGTGTGCCCTTGCCATGTCAAGGCTCTGAGAAGCCTTGAGCACTTCTGCTGATTCTCTCTTGGAATTATGCCCCTGCTATAATAAGACTAAGATCCCCTGCCTGAGGATGAGAGGCCATGTGGAACTAAGACAAATATCCAGCGGAGGGCTTCCTAGACTAGCCAGTTTTCAGCCAACTCTCCAGTTGACTGAAGATGCATGAACAAACTCAGCTGAGTTCTGGTGAGTGTGGCTGCTGAGTGTGGTCTCCATCAGCAGAGACACCCAGATGACTCTAGACTTTTGTGAAATAATAAAAATGGGTTGTTATAAACCATAAACTTTAGTATGATTTGTGATGCAACAATAGTTAACTGATACAAAAGTAATTTGTTTTTGTTTTTTTTTTTTCAGTAGGATAATTCTTGGCTGTGTGAGACACTGTCACTGTTCCTCCTGGCTAACTGTGCCAGTTTATCCTGCATGTATTCAACTGCCACTTCTATGTTTATGTCACTTTTAGTATAATCTTCCACCCTAATGTCTTACCTAATCTCTAGCCTCATATAATGGAAGTGCACTCAGATCATGACCAAGGTCCAACAGGACTTAAGGCAAAACTGTATACTATGAAAACCATACTTGAAGCTTTATTATTTTGCCTATAAATGAAAGAATTCATGGCCTTATATATGAAACTCTATATGTTAACATGCATGTATAAATATATATTTATAGTGATATGCACATTATGAGGAATACATGTACCAAATGTAGTTTTGTATATCTCTTCAAATTTAATACGTTCAAATGGAACTCATTATTTCTCCATAAAACCCAGCTCCATCCCCACAGCCTTATTTTCTCAAGTTTCACAATCACTTTCTAATGTTCAGTTCATCTCTTCTATTTACTTAGATATCTTTAATCTCCATTTTACTATCACCAGTTTAGTCTAACTCTTATCACTTCACACCTATATTATTGCATCTTTCATCAGGCAGGAAGATGAAAGAACAGGATCATCGAATCCGATCTCACATTAAGTTGGAGAAAGAGGTAGCACTTTGAATGGCACAATCAGGAAGCTACACCCCATTCTTTTCTCCTAAACATCAAAGAGTTGGAATAATGATTGAAACTAGGAAGAAAAAAAAAAAAAACTTGATCAAGAACGTATTTGAAAAGCAGTGCACTTAGTGACAATGTACCTACTGTACAATATAGAATTAATGACTTTTGGCAAGAAAAAAATCAATAGAGGTAGGAATAATGATAGAGGTATACTTAAAGAAAAGTCGACAGACTCATTTGGCTAAGATAGATTTGTGTGGCAAGGCATTTGGAACATAAATTTTGAAAGATATGATATGACCGGATTTTCAAAGGTTTTGATTTTCAAAGGCATAAGATGTTGGACACAGTTACAATAGATGCTGTTAATTAAACAATTTTCTGGTAAAATAATTTGACGATATTGAATATAGCCCCAGGATATAAGGAAAGACTTAATGTAAGGAAAGACTTAATGTTTCCTAGGCCAGATGTTATTAAAATTTAAGCTGAAGTTATGATTCTTAGTAAGACCAATACTTTCCTAACATTTTCTCTTATACATGTGGTCATTGAACCAAGTTTCACTGCAGTCTCAATTTATACCCTTAAGTTTTTTGACTAATAACTGGTCTCTCATGATATATGGTGTCTGTTTCTCTAAAACAATGACATCTAATTTCTGTGCATTTTTTTATCTTATTATATTCCTTCCATTCTAATTCCTTTTAATCAATTCTTAGTTGTCAAGGTGCATAAGCGATGAGATATGTATTTAGATGCTGGCATTTTCCAGCAGGCCTTCGTATTTCAGCTATTCTCCCCTTGTTCAGAATCTACTTCCTAAGAAACAGAAAGAGGAAACGGCTCTAGGGAGGACTCATGTAATCGTAGATACCAAGGACAGCTGAAAGAGTTGATGCTAATATATGATGGAAGACAGAGTTCACATTAAAAAATAGGAGTCCTCAATGGGCTGCTAGGGAAAAAAGGAATTACCTATTAGCAATTCAAAAAGAGCTTCCTATTATACAAATCTTTATATGTAGGTTAATTGCCTGCCAAGATTTCCTTTTAAATCAAAGTTAAAGTATGCAAGATCGATGCCATACAATGAAATGTCATTATTTTTGACTACCTCGAAAGCTGCATAGAGCTTTTGTACTGATTTTATTCCACTTGGGAGCTGTAAGTATTCCTTCTTTCCTTTTATTTATTTATTTATTTATTTATTTATTTATTTATTTACCTAGTTACACACACACAAACACACACACAACTTTTAACTGTGAAAAGTTGATAATAGGATGAGAAAAAAAATTTCTATAACACTGTCCATGTTTGAAAATGTGAGAATAAGTAATTTTATCTACATTTTTTCTAATTGAAATGTAATAATTGGCATTGAACAGTTAGAAACTAAGTAAAAAAATGGACCTAGTGGCTCGGGCTCATGGGATTCTTAAAGATGGTGTATTATAAACACATCCATGACAGCTAGTCTCATCTCTCTGTTCCTTTCAGTTCTGCTTTTCTTTGAGAACTGGAATTAAGCCAGATTTTCCACCTTTCTTTTCCTTGGCCCAATTGTCGCCAGAAAGAAACATTTTTTAGTCTGTTAAGCTATATAGCAAACCTGGATAAGAAAAGTAGGCATGGCAGTTTCCACGTCCCTTTCAAAACCCATGTACTCACATAGCTCATGTCTCATTTAGCTTCTACACGAGTAATTTCCTCTTCCTTCAGGTGTTAAGTTTCATTAAATGAACTGCTGGTATAGAAGATGGGGCAGGTCAGTTAACTGCCCCTTTAACTGTGAGTAGCTTCGGTTTTTTTTTGTTTGTTTTGTTTTGTTTTGTTTTGTTGTGTGTGTGTGTGTGTGTGTGTGTGTGTGTGTGTGTGTGATTTACAATGTAAATGTGATTTTTTTTTTAAAAGATTAGACAATACACCAAAGTAACAGTTTGTGCCATATGCCTTATATATTTATTTAGTTGTTTATTTGGGGGATTGCTGGTTTAATTTAGAGATAATTTCAATCTTTTTCATAGCAGATGGACTGGATATATCACATATGCAGTGCATCAAAACATCTTATTCACTTATAAACAAGCTATTGAGAGCAGTCAACTGATGCCAAAAAGAAAATGCTGGTGGGTTAACTGACAATTTAATAATATTCCAGAGCTGTAGAAAATAGCTAATACTTTCATTACTTTGTTTTTTGAAGTTAAGACTCTTTCTACTATTTCTATACCTGATACTGAGTTTGAATGTGTTATTCTTCAAATAGTTTTATCACACTGTATCCTCTAAGTTTAACATTCTATTTTTGAATTCTACATATGCATAGAAAGCACAATGATCAAAATTATTTTCTTAGATTTATGTCTTAAAATGCATAGAAAAAATAAATATAAGACATATATCCAACTGAACATGCGTAGAGATGAAAACACTATATAAATAGCCATTCATCTGTTAGATGTTTATATCAGGGAGTAAAGGCCAGTTACATAATAATTGGAAAAAAACTAAGAAGTTATGATAAAGAGAGCATATAAATCAGAGAAAATTCAATTAGGGCCAGAACAGATTTTTAAATTATTATATTACGAGCTATATGAGAGTTTATCGCTAAACAATAAAACTGAGTTTAATTTTGAATACTTCCTTCTCAGGCTTACTTGCCTAATCCCTTTTAGCAAGTCAAGTATGACATTACGTCCTAAATGTTGCTTTAAGATCTATTTATGTTTAGGTTATGAAAATAATATATACACACACATTGTTTTCAAGTATTTATGGACATATTCATGATTACATAGAAGTATACACTATGAATCTGTTAAGAAAAATATGGTCTCAGGGGCGCCTGGGTGGCTCAGGTGGGTTAAGCATTCGATTCTTGAATTCCACTTATGTCATGATCTTATGCTTCCTGAGATTGAGCCCTGTGTAGGGGCTCTGCATTGACAGTGTGGAGCCTGCTTGAGATTCTCTCTCTCCCCATCTCTCTGTCCCCGCCCCCTGCTCATGCTGGCTCTCTCTCTTTCAAAATAAATAAATAGACTTAAAAGATAATTTAAAAAAATAAGATGGTCTCATAATACCTATTTAAGAAGCAAAGGCATGAGGTGCAGTCAGTCATTCCTTGGAAAACTTTGTCCGATAGAGGAAAGTTCAGTAACTTCTCTTGCTTTCTTCCTGTATCAAATTTCATTGGCAGACTAGTTTCAATTTGATGATACTGAGACAATTACAATAATGTTGCCCTAAAATTAAGGTCAGCTACTCTGAAATGAAGAGTGCCCAAGAATGCTTGTTTGTCTATAGCCATATGTTCAGAAAGATCCATCCCAAATATGGGTGAGAATAATTTTCATTCATAAGAACTCTGTATTTCTTAAATTTTGACACTTAAAGTTAAGTTTGAATTAAAAAAAAAAAAAAACAGAGAAGAAACCCAATATGTATTTATCAAATATTAGATGGTTTTAGTTACCTTTAAGTTTTCTGTATGTATGTAAATCCTAAATCCTATAGCTTCTTTTGTGCAAGTGTCACAAATATTTGGAAATTCCTTTTTTTAGGGCTGCAAATTCAAGAAGTTTATGACCATGGCACCGGAGCTGAAGAGCATAGGGACTGGTATGTTGGTCAAGATAAAGTCCTGCTGAACAGGATTTTTTTTTTATAAGTCAGTATCATCATTGTAATGTTGCATGGCTGCAGAGAATATCTCTGTGCCTCCGTGGGTTATCTTTCCACAAGACCAGCTAATCCTAAAGGCGACATAAAGTTTGCTGGATAAAAATGTGAAACCTGAAACTCTCATGCAATAATCAGTCGTGAATTTGAAACTACTTATGAAACCTCCCTGGGCTAGAGCTGGACTGTGAAAAGAAACATTCTCACTGGGTCCTTGTGAATGAGTTGCTAGCTGGTAAAATATAGAAAAAAGTAAAAATGACTTAACTGACAGATGCAAGAACAAATGGACAAATAAGCAAACAAAAACAGATATGCAAATTTTCTAGTGAAGAAATAGAATACTTCAAGGAGATAGCTTCCAGAAATATAGATCTTCAAGTGATAAAAGCTATAATGAGTCAGCTTGCATGTTGCAGATTTAGAAACAATTAAAATGCTCTTTACAAATTAAACATTTTAATGATTCCTTTTTGTAAAATAATTGAACAGGGCAGGATATTGAATCCAATGTGCCAATGTGAATTTCTTGTTTCTGACCATTTCAGGAAAATAGTTGAAGATTCCCCATATCAAATGCCTGGGTGCTATGGGATCACAGTATTTTTTTACCCACTATTATTACCTGAGATTGTTTTTCACATGAGCTATTTGAGGATGTTTTAATTAGAAACAAACACAGCACATCGGAATGTGTGATTTACTTAAAAATATATGGGAAAAGAGCCTGCTGTGAACAGCAGTTTATACAGAATTCCAGAGATTCTGTTCACCTACTGATTCATTTACCCAAATACATACATACATATACATATATATGTATATATATTTTATATTACATATATATTACTATATATAATATATTATATTTATATATTTTATATTTTTACATATAATGTATTTATATACAATAATATATATTTATATATTATATATTTATGTATAATATATATCATATATAATATATTTTTATATATCTTATATATGTGTCTATATATATTATTTTCATATAAACTTACCATGTAATGGAGAATTAAAAAGAGAGCAGGGAAGAAAAAATAAATATTACTGCTATGCTGGTAGTATTGAGGTTGGTCCATTTATGAACGGAAGAAGACATAACAGATACGAGAGCAAAAATCCCACTCGTTGGAAATTATGGAAGACTTACTATCGACCGATAGGGTAAGGTCAAGAGTGAGCTCCCAATGAGATCTATGTTCTTTGTCAATTACTGCGCTGGATGTGAGGCAGCAAACCATGGTTCAGAGATGCTCCTCGCGGTCCTGTTACAGCTGACAGGGTGGGCAAGTGGAGGCCTAGCGTGGACAAAGCAACGATGCGCAGAGGCTGCCTGGGTCAGGGGATGGGGAGCTCCGCTTCCAAATAAACTGCCTGTGCTAAGGTGAATAGATTAGAGTCATGTCACAGAGAATTTTGAAGCCGGATAAAGGACTTTGGGCTTCATTATCCAGTGTGATGGAATACATACATCTTACACAGTATGAGAGGTTATGTCTTGGGGTGTAAAAAGATAATACTGGAACTAAATTTTTTTTTTGGTATCAGTAGACCAGAAAATAGCAATGGAAACAGTAGTAGCAGTAACTTATTAATACGAGATTGAGTTCTTCATCAATGACATTTTAATTTTTTAATGTTTATTTATTTTGAAAGAGAGAGGGAGAAAGCACAAGTGAGGGAGGGGCAGAGAGAGGAAAGAGAGAATCCCAGGCAGGCTCTGCAGGGTCATCACAGAGCCTGATGCGGGGCTCAAACTCACAAACGGGGGGATCATGATCTGAACTTGATCCGATCATCATATCTTGATGAACTGTGCCACCTAGGCGCCCCCATCAGTATTATTGAGTAAAAACAATTGCTATACAAAAATCAAAAGAAGATTGTGTTCAAAGTGCTATTTAAAATACAACTTTACCTGCATGTATATATGTGTGTATATGTATATTGCCTTCAAATAATATATGTCCTTCAAATATTTATTATAGTAAAATGCCATCGTGGTTAGCAAGATATTTTTGAAATGACTTATTTCATATTGATCTCATTTAAAAAATAATATTTATTTATATTTTTGAGAGAGAGGCAGTGCACAAGTGGGGGAGGGCAGAGAGAGAGACACAGAATCCAAAGCAGGCTCCAGGCTCCGAGCAGTCAGCACACAGACCCATGCCGGGCTTGAACTCACAAACCGCAAGATCATGACCTGAGCCGAAGTTGGACACCTAACTGACTGAGCCACCCAGGCTACCCTCATTAAAAAATAATAATAATGTTTATTTCTTTTTGAGAGAGAGAGAGAGAGAGAGAGAGAGAGAGAGAGAGAGAGAACGAGCATGCTGCGGTATAAGCGGGGGATGGGCAGAGAAAGCAGGAGACACAGAATCGGAAGCAGGCTCCAGGCTCTGAGCTGAGAGCAGAGAGCCTGATGTGGGTTCAAACTCACCATCTGTGTGATCATAACCTGATGGTGGACTTACTATCGACCTGAGCTGAAGTTGGATGATTAACCGACTGAGCCACCCAGGTGCCCCTGATGTCATTTTTTATCTCATTCGTTTTTTATTCTCTATTGTCTATTTTTGTATATTTTACTATGCCCACCAGCACAATGATGCATATAGGTATTTTATAAATGAAAAACAGAAGTGCAATGAGAAGTTGGAAAGCCATTAAAACTTTTAGAGTAAAAGGACCAAATATTCAAACCTTTGCTTTAGCCACATTATTCTGGTTGCCTTGTATAGGATAAATTAGGAGTAGGATAATGGCTTTGGAAGATGATATCAAAGCAGAGTCGATGTGACCTTACAGTTCTTTGCAAGTTGATGCTGTTTTGCCTAATATTTGTCTACCCAGTGATTCCCATAGTGCCATATACCTATGCTATGTGGTATGTATAGGCATATAGGCATGGCTGATACATCCTTGTTAAATTGAATGAAACATTCACAACTAATTTCTTGGTTAATCTTTTAAAAAACCACTGTTAACAGCATCTTTTGACTGATCCTTCATACTGAAATTAACACCTTCCATATCTTTTCCAGAACATTTGGCATTTCTGCTACAGTCCATGTACTGTTCTGCCTTATGCTATAACTATCCATGCAACACACGAATAAGTTTTAGATACACTTAGAATGTAAAGTCTTTAAGAGGGGAATACACAGTATTTATCTAACTACTTAAATGAGACTTTATGTGTTTGTATGATTAAACAGGGATAGAGATATCTATAGAGATAGATCCGGGGACTCTCTCCAGTCCATCGGTAGCTCTCTCTCCCTCCCAATCCCCTAATCAGCTTCTCCAGGGGAATGAGTGAGAGGGGCAAGTGGAGAGGAAAATGTGTCTGCCAGAATATCTTCACTCACAAGACAACTCTGTGAAAGAAAATAGAGTATCTCCTAAGATTGTGTGTTTGAAAGAATCTAAAAAATGGACCATTAATAAATTAGAATATAGGCTACTTCTGGAAAAATCACTCTGGTCAGGTGAATAAATGGCTCTGTAGTAAACTCCAAAAGGGAGGTACTATTTAAGCCCACTTTAGACTGAGCTAAACGAGATCCACATGCACAGATAAAACGGGGGGAAAGGAACCTAAGTCCAAGCTTGGAATTTGTTATCTGTTTCATGTTATGTGTATATGTGGAGAGAAACTCTATCATCTGGAGAGCTGATATTCCCCTAAATTTGGACTAATCCTAATATACTAATTACAGTTGAAGTTATCTGATATAGAGGAACAATAAATAGCAGAAACTATATTCATAATGGCAAATATTCTGTACCACAGTTAGAATAAAATATTAGAGTATCGATACTTCTTTAAAGACACATTTAGGGGTGCCTGGGTGGCTCAGTTGGTTAAGTCTCCAACTTCAGCTCATGTCATGATCTTACAGTTCATGGGTTTGAGCCCCGTGTCAGGCTCTGTGCTAACAGATCAGAGCCTGGAGCCTGCTTTGAATTCTGTGTCTCCTGTTCCCTCTCCCCCTCCTCTGCTCATGCTCTGTCTCCTCCCTCTGATTAATAAACATAAATAAATAAATAAATAAATAAATAAATAAATAAATAAATAAAAATTTAAAAAGACACTTTTGTTGATGTCGGCATAATTTAAAGATAAAAAGAACAAGAAACTTCTAAAAGTACAACAATGAAAGAATTGGCAGGTTTTCATTAAATGATTAAATAAAAATTAATAATTATATGTTTGCCATGATTTCTAATGCATTAAAATTTGAATGGGAGCAAGTTTTATTAGAGCATAACTTTTGACATGTGTATTATATAAATGTTTTCAATATTCAAAAACAATATTCAATAAAAAGGAATGAAAAGCTAACCTTGAACTGAAATATCGACTCTGTATCAAGCAAGTGATATAATCCCAGAGAAAAAGAATTTATGCGACTCTGATTATAGGGTCCTGACTGGACTTCAGCAGCATAGATTCTAAGGACAAAAAGAACTACAAAGAAATCTGAAATGCACTTAGTATGTTTTTTGTTAGTAGTAGATATTTTGTATGTATGTTGCAGTGTAGAACTAATCAATGCATATACTGATACGGTTCGGGGCCAGCATTCCCACTATGGAAAATGGAGCTGCAAATACGGAACTGAGGTTAGGGAATATACAAAATAAGTAAGACAACATAGAAATGCATAATTTGATTTCCAATAGTGATCGCATCTAATGTAAAAACAAAACAGAGTCATATGATAATAGGTGAGGCAATATTACCACCAGGAATGGTCATCTTGAAAAACAGTAGTGCACGATACTAGTGGAAGCTGGATTTAGAGCAATAGGTGTGGTCCAGGTTAGAAAGAATCCTGAGGCCAAATGAGGCATTTGAATTTCTGTCTGAATGAAACAAGTGTTCCATTGGACAGCTTTAAGTAGTGGAGTGATGTGATTCTATTTAGGTTTTATAAAATTGATTTGTTTTTGTGTGAGAAATGGATTGTAAGGGTAGAACCATGGATCAGAATGATAATAGTGGAGATGGAGAGAGGTCCATTAATTTAGGATATATTTTGGAAATAGAGTCAAATGATTGGATGAGAGAGAAGAAGAGGTATAAATGATAAATTCCATACTTTTATTATAAGCTTCTGGGTGAATGGAAGTGCTGAACACTGGCATGGCAGAGATAGAGGAAGGGCCAGGTCGCAATGGAGAGGCAGAAGAATTAAACATTTTATTGTGGCCACATAGTGTTTGTAATGCCTACTTTATATTCAATTGGAAATATCTCAAAAATAGTTGGATATAGGATTATGGAGAGTTTAAATAGAAAAAGGAAGGCAGGAAGGCAGGAAGGCAGGAAGGCAGGAAGGAAGGAAGGAAGTCCAGAGTTAGAGATACAAAACTGGGAATTACATACACACACACACACACACACACACACACACACACACACACACACAGTGATATTTATAAGCAGGCAACTATAAGAGATCTTTTAGAGAAAGGTTGTAAACAAGAGGAAATAAGCTCCAAGACCATGGTTACTCCAACATTTAGATCCAGGAAGAGAAGGAACATAAAAAGGAGACTGAGAGTAGTGGACAAGGTAAGACAACCAGGTGTGTATGGTGTAGTGGAAGCCATGTTTCTTTTTTTTTAATGTTTATTTATTTTTGAGAGAGAGACACAGTGCAAGTGGAGAGAGGCACAGAGAGGGAGACACAGAATATGAAGCAGGCTCCAGGCTCTGAGCTGTCAGCACAGAGACCAATGCAGGGCTTGAACCCATGAGACGTGAGATCATGACCTGAGCTGAACTCGGATGCTTAACTGTCTGAGCCACCCAAATGCCCTCATGTTTCTTTTTTTTTTAAGTTTATTTTTGTTTATTTTTAGAAAGATACAGAGATCAAGCCGGTGAGAGGCAGAGAGAGAAGGAGACAGAATCCCAAGCAGGCTCCATGCTGTCAGTGCAGAGCCTGATGCAGGGCTCGAACTCATGAACCATGAAGTCATGACCTGAGCTGAAGTCAAGAGTTGGACACGTAACTGACTGAGCCACCCAGGTGCTCTGAGATGCAAATGTTTTAAAAAGAAATGGACAATTGTCAAATGATGCTAAAATGTCATGGTAAGATGAGAGGTAAGTATCATATTTGACAATATGTAGACAGCTGATGTTCTGAGTAGAATTGGTTTCAATGCCCTGCTTAGTGTGGGTGCCTATCAAATATGATGAGGAGAGACTGTAGTGAGGATGGGACAGGGGAAGCATAAATAGCTCTTAAGAAGTTTTGCTGAAAAGGGGACCATGAAAGAGACATTATTCTAAGGAGAGACATTTTCCCCTCCCTTTTAAAGAAAGGATCCTAGAGCATGGCATGAATGATCCTTTTGAAAGAGAGATATTAATGATCTTGAAAAGAAAAATGACTGAAGAAAACATATTCCCATTCAGGTGAGAGATGATCAATTCAGAGCAAAAGTAACTTTTAATGCAAATAGTTGTATGGTACAAATAGTTGTTTTCTGTTGCACCAGGAAAGAAGGAAGATAGAAAGCATGGATAAAATACAGATACAGCTGAGATCTAGATGAATACACTTTGGCAGATTTGGCAAAGACAAGATGAAAATGATTACTACTGATTACTTTCCAGAGTAAAGTAGGAGAGTGTATATATCATCACATAGGTGCCTCAGGCTGGGGCAATGATGAAGGGAGGTTTTGGAAGCCTGAGGAGATAGGGAATGTGGGAAATGTGACCAGGACAAAATGCAGTAGGACTGGCAGTCAATTTCAGTATATATTTGCCCTCTTCACAAAGCAATACTTTTAGTTTTGGTACTTGCAGGGAATGGATGATAGTATCATATCTGGGCAGCTGTGTTCTGAAGACCTGAAATAGGACACATTCAAAGATGGAAAAGGAGGAAGACATTTTTAAGGATACCCCAAAGCACCATTTTAATGAGATAGCATAGTTCTCATTAAATTATTAAAAATAACAGCAACAGACCATAGCAAAGGTCTTACATTTATCCCCAATCAAATTATAAAGTGAGGAGTAACATGTTTTTTGACCATATACTAATGTTTTCAGTCAGCAACTTTCCAGAATGTCCCACTCCCCCATTCATACCCCAGTATAACAGCCCATTGTCATAGTTTCTCCTAGCAATGCACAGAGCTGAAATGTTCACTATAATTTGCAACGATACTTACCTATAGAAACCATATATGATATCCTTCTAAATTAATCTGAGGTATGAACTTTTGATGAGTGGGGTTCATTGCTGATGTTATCCCTAGGTGCATAAGAGGGACAGAGAGTTATGTCATTATGGCCACAAGACGTAACTGAGAATCAGTTAGTGAGAGTTACCGTAATTGTTTTCTATACTTAATTATCATGTTTGCAAACTGATGTTTCCGTTTGGGTTTAAACAAAGTTATGATAAACGGAGAGGGAAATCACCAATAAAATGAACCTGCGGCTTCCAAAAGGCAAACCAACATGCATAATTTTCCGCTTAATCTTTATCCAAATTGGCTCCTTAGTGTGTCCCCACATGAAGGTGTGTCACCTCCTATTTTTTTTAATTTTTTTTTAACGTTTATTTATTTTTGAGACAGAGAGAGACAAAGCATGAACGGGGGAGGGTCAGAGAGAGGGAGACACAGAATCCAAAACAGGCTCCGGGCTCTGAGCTCCGAGCTCCGAGCTGTCAGCACAGAGCCCGACGCAGGGCTCGAACTCACAGACCTCGAGATCCTGAGCCGAAGTCGGCCGCTCAACCGGCTGAGCCACTCAGTCCCCCCTCACTTCCTATTTTAAGGCTGAATCACTACAAAGCAATCATGCACAACTGCACCAGCAGCCCAGATATCTTTCATTCAGCATTCCCCCTGAAAGGGGGAAAATGAAGTAAAGCACCCCCCGCAAAGTGGTCCATTTATTGCTTATCACCCAAAGAATTCTCAGATTCTCTGAGAAAGGGTCAAAGAAGCAATCCCAGAATGAGCATCCAAAAATGTGGCACAGGCCTACCAACTATCAAAACAGGTAACTTTTATCTTCCCCTCAAGGCTTTGCCATATCAGTTGGACAAACAGATCTCGGCCAAAGAAACCATTTTGTGTTTTACTAGAAGAATAAAGCTTGCAGAACAAGTTACTTTCAGTAGGAAATAATTACAGTTTTGGAGAGAATGCTGTAAGCCACATAATTATAAGGTCAGATGAATCGGTTACTGCCTTAAACTTCTCTTAACAGCACTTCAAGAGAAAGACATTAAAGTAGGAAGGATAGGAATGATATGCAGGAAATTATTTGAATGGATTTTAACTTCAGGGAGAAAATTATTCCAAAAGTGGGTGACACTGTTTTACAACAGGCAATGTATCAGTGGCCTGTCTGGTTATCAAAAGGAGAAATATATTTCTACAGCATGACCAAAGAAAAGATCTCATATGAAACTTCAAACACTATGACCCATTTCATTACCCCCTCAATATTTTCATGTGGTTTTTCCCCAAGGCAATAATAGGACTTTGGTTTTTTCTCAGAGACAGTATATCATCCAATAGAATAATGCAAAGCCTAAGCAAATATTTAAACCTATTTTTTAAAGTTACAACTGGAAGAAACATTACGGATCAAACTTCTCATTTTACAAACAAAACAATAGAGACTGAAAAATTAAGTGACTTGCTCAAGGTCACAAATTATGAACAGCTGTCAACATCAGGCCTAACCTAGTCAAATGTGAAAAAGTCTCGTCTTTTCCCTTTGAAACATAATCCTCTCCACTCTTCCTAGTAGACTGTTTCTCTTCCCTACCCTTTCCGGGTCTACCTGTGACAAATTACTCAAGACCTTTCTTCTCTGTCCAGAAGTCACTGCCCCATTTGGCCCGTCTTCCATCCTTGCCTCATAAATCATTGGTTACAGGTAGAATTAATATGCCTTTCCGATGTCATTGTACCTCTCTGGTACAGTATATTGGAAACTCAGAGATGCTGATGTAGAACAACATAGCTTTCCACTTTGAAGGATGTGGGAATTTTGACAATCCCCATTTGAGCAGATGATCACTCCCTAACAACTCAAAAGAACTGTGGCAATTTTGAGCACAATCTTAAGTGCTGTGTTGGTTAGTCTTAATAGATAAGAAAATAGCCAATCTTCAGTGGATTAAAAGAACAGGCTCTAAAATAGTCTGTGTGATTTGAATTTATGTTCCACGTTTTATTAGTAGTCATTTTGGGCAACTACTTCTTCATAAGGACAGTTTGAGGATTGCATTAAAATATTTAATGTAAAGCACTTACAATAAAAATATGCACATAGCAAAAGCTACATTTTAGGTTGTCGATACTATATCTACTGGGAATTACTCAATTCCTCAATTTGTTGTCATCCTGTTGAAATCTGGCTTCTTCTGTGTCATTCACTGAACTGCTCTTGAAAGGTCACTAATGACCAACTAAATGACAAATTCAGTGGCCCATTTTTAGTACCTGTTCTATATCAACACAACACTTGACACTGTTTATTTCTGTGTGTGTCCTCAAATTCTATCGTCTTTTGACTTCTGTGAACCCCCACTCTTCCCAGCACTTTATATATTAGACCATTGGTTTCTGCCCTATCTTTTTTTCCCTGATGATGTTATTTACTTCAAAGCTCACAACCATCCCAGTATGCCAGGGACTCTGATGTACATTTCTACTATTTATCTAATTCCAGAGATAGATACAGACCTAATTTCAAGCTGCCTGCTGTATATTTTTATTTTAATGCATGAGATCAGAAAACAGAACTCAGGAAAGTTTCCTGGAACTAACTTCCCTGAATTTCCTATCTTCAGAAATTGTATCTCCATCTATGCCACTGAAATTCCCAAAGGTTCCTCTCATTCTTCTTTCCAGCATGACTCGAATGACAAATCATCCCTGTTTGCTTGGGACAGTTCCAATTCATACCTGCCATTTCATCTTCACTATTAATAGAAATCTCTTTTACTCTCAAAAATGTTATGATGTGTATAACAAATTATATGATTATCGTAATCATGTTAGGCATCCAGTCTATCTCACAGTTGTCATCAGTCTTGATATTTCTTTCCAACCTCTATAGTGTAGCTTTTTTTTTTTTTCTTCTTTCGGGAAAATATTAACAGCCTTTCTAAGGGTCATTGCTACCAATATATTTCTGGTTACTATAGTCTCCATAAGGCCACTAAAATGATCTTCCTAAAAACAAGTCTCATATTGTTATTCACCTTCATAAAGATTTTCATTCTTTCGCAGTTTCTTACAAGACAGAGTCCTGCACTCTTCTATTTTCCATTTGTTCATCCCCCTTCCCTGCTACTTTTAGATTAAAGTAGGGTGACGATCTTACATTAGAGAATATAAGTTAAATAAAGAGTAGACGTAAAATATTGGTTTTCTACAATACTACTGATGGAATAAATGCTAGTGGACTACAGCATTTCTTGATAGTACATATTACACATTTCATTAAGGCAACTGTAAAATTCAAATGTGATATGTGGGCATGTTTAGATCACCATAGAAGGTACATGACTATTGTTTTAGTTACTGATACTTATTTCTCTCTCTCATGCCTAATTAATTCACTATAGTTTACTATTAAGAAATGTTTTGGTCAAAGCTAGAAATATTGAAGAGTTTCTCTGCTACCCAAAGGGGGAGAAACTATACTCTCTAAAAAATAAATTTTGTGAGAATTCCATTATTAAAATTTTCTTTCTTTGATATAAAACTATATATTTAGGACTTGCAATTTCTCAACTTTTAATAGCAACCGAAATCATTTCTTTGACTATAAAATTTAATACAATCTTTCTGATTTTTGACATTTTACAAATTTATAGACGGTATACTTAGTTTCCTGATTGTTGAGAAGTTTTACTTAAATTCCAGTTAGTTAACATACAGTATAACGTTAGTTTCATGTGTACAATATAGTGATTCAAAACTTCCATACAACACTTTGTGCTCATCACAGCAAGTGCCTCCTTGATCTCCACCCATCTCCCCTCTGATATCCATCAGTTTGTTCTCTATGGTTAAGAGTCTGTTTCTAAAACTGTCTTTGGGTAAGTCAATATGTCATTAAACATATGTCTAAACTTAATCATCATTATCTCTAGAGAGCAATACATGCGCATATTAAGTGCAGTCCTTACATTCTAGCATTTACAATACAGGACTAGGGATGCACATAAGCAGAAGACACCAAGACCAATAAAAATACTAGAAATGCAGAGTCAGTAAAACATATGTGTACATATACATTAATTCCATATTCCAAAATATAAATGTGAATATTTTATCTTGTATTCTTCCCTTTTAAGTACTTATTTATAAATTATATGTAACTTATATACATAAGTTAAGGGATTTTAGGCATTACCGACCAGGTGCTTGTGCATGACTTAGGTTGAACTATACAAAATTGCCTTATTTAAAAAGTTTAGTTGAATATCAACATTTTCCTATGGTTCAATCTAACAGCAAATGAGGACTGGCTATGAGAATTTAATATGCATTACTTGTGCATATACAGTCAATTAATTTATGACAAAGGAGCTGAGAATATACAATGAGGAAAGGACAGTCTCTTCAATAAATGGCACTGGAAAAACTGAATAGTCACATGGTAAAAATGCAACTCGAACACTATCTTATACCACACAAAAAAACTAACTCAAAATGGGTTAAAGACTTGAACATAAGATCTAAAACCATAAAATTTCTAGAAGAAAAAAATAGGTGGTAAGCTTCATATTGATCCTGGCAATAACTTTTTGGAAGTAAAGGCAACAAAAGCAAAAATAAACATGTGTGGCTAGATGAGACTAAGAAACTTTTGTATAGCAAAGTAAACATCAAAAAAAAAAAAAAAAGAAAGAAAGAAAACTACTGACTGGGAGAAATATTTGCAAATCATAAATCTGATAAGGAGTTAATACTCAAAATACATTAAAAAAACTCACACAACAACAAACAAACAAAAAAAACCCCAAAATAATCCAATTAAAAAATAGGCAGAGGATCTGAATAGATATTTTTCCAAAGAAAACATATAGATGGTTAACAGGTTCACAAAAAGATTCTCAACATGACTAATCATCAGGGAAATGCAAATCAAAACCACGAGATGATATCTCACACCTGTTAGGGTGATTATTATCCAAAAGACAAGAAAAAACAAGTGTTGGCAAGGATGTGGAGAAAAGGAAACCCTCATTCACTGTTGCTAGGAATGTAAATTAGTGCAGCCATTGTGGAAAAGAGTTTGGAGGTTCCTCAAAAAAGTAAAAATAGAACTACCATATGATCCAGTAATTCCATCTGTGGGTATTTATCCAAAGGAAACAAAATCACTAATTTGAAAAGATACATGTGCCCCCATGTTCAGTGCAAGTATATTTATAATAGCTAAGACATGGAAGCAATCTACGTATTTATCAATGGATAAGTGGGTAAATACAATGGATACACCACATCTCTTTTTTATTCCATTGTATGTGTGTGTATATGTACGTGTGTATGTGTGCATGTGCACATACATGTTTGTGTGCATATATACATATATGTACATATACATATATATATATTTCAACCACAAAAAAGAAGGAAATCTTGCCATTTGTGACCACATGGATGGATCCTGAAGGCATTATGCTAAGTGAAAGAAGTCAAAGAAAGAAATCCAATATGATCTCACTTATATGTGGAACCTAAGGGAAAAAAAAGAAATTAGTTGCAAGTGGCAGAGGGTGGGGCAAAATGTTGAAAAGGGTCAGGAGGTACTAAAATAAATTCCAGTTCTAAAATAAATAAATCATGGGGATGTAATGTACAACATGGTGAATATAGTAATAATACTCTACTGCATATTTGAAAGTTCCTAAGAAGGTAAATCTTAAACATTCTGATCACACACACAAAATATTTGTAACTATGTTTGGTGATGGGTGCTAACTGGACTTACTGTGGTCATCATTATGCAATATATACAAACACCAAATCATTATGTTGTACACATGAAACTACAATACTGTTATAGGTCAATTACATCTCAATAAAAAATAAAATACTTTTATTCACAATTAGAATAACTTGTGCATACTTTAAATAATAATCCAGGAGAAATCCATTTTAAGGATAAAGAAGCTAATATAATATTTAACTGGGAGTACGTAATTGGAGAATATAACAGTATTATTTCTTTATGCTATAATTTTTTTAAGTTTATTCATCTATTTTGAGAGGCAGAAAGAGCAGGGGAGGAACAGAAAGAGAGGAAGAGAGAGACAATCCCAAGCAGGCTCTGCAGTCAGTGCAGAGCCCGATGCAGGGCTCGAACTCATGAACTGTGACATCATGACCTGAGCCAACATCAAGAGTCAGACATCTAACCGACTGAAATGCAAGCATCCCAGGCGCCCTATCTTGATGCTATAATGTTAATATTCATGTTCATTTCATGTATGATACATACATTTTTTTACGTTGAGACAGTCTGTAATATAAGGCCATTTAAATTTAATAATTTTGTAATTTAGAATTAGGCTTAAATTTAAGTAAATAATTTGAAACATTCAATCACATTGTTATGTTTTAGGAAGAAAAGTAGAATCATTTCAGAGACAACAAACTGGGAACTCCTTTCATATTCAGTATTAATCAATTTTGTGGCATCTCCAGTTGTAAAAGAAAGAAATGAATGAAAATGTTGGGCTAAAAGAGATCTAAACAGTCAGCAAGTGGTCCAAAGCCCTTTATTTCATAAATGAAGAAACTGAGGTCAAATGACTTAATATAGTTATTTGGACATTGGAGTAATCATTAGGAAGCTGAAGAAAAAGAAAAGGTAAAAAGTAACTAACTGATCTATAACCAAAAACATATTTGCTTTGGATCCTGTAGTACATTTAGAACATAATCTGTTGACAGGAAATTGTGTAAGATAAGTGCTGTGTAATGAAGTAGACATACCCAAGGGATGACTACAAATGACAACACCATGGCTTTGAAAGGACAATTGGCGGGGTGATGGTATATAAATATATATAATAATATATTATACATGAATAATATATAAATATAATATAAATATTATATTAATATATAATATATTATATAAGTATACATGATAATGAATATATATTAATGTTTTATTTATATAATATGTATAAATATATATCAATATGGTGAATATATATAAATATATATATATACAAGCCAAAGTAATAGAATAATTCTTCAACGTCAATCATAAATTCTCTTAATGACTGGATTTATTTTTTAACTGATTATATTGGTCTTATATGGACATACCACTTTTTATGCATAGCTAAAAGGGCTTAATGTTTTACTTATACTTACGTTTTGAATTTTTTAGAGAAAATAGTGCAGACACATAATTTGAGGAGGTCACATTGAACCTAATACCTTTGGCACCTTTTAGAAAGCAGCATCATTTCACTGAAACCTTTCATGGCGAGAGAGTGCATTGACAGATGAGAGTCTGCCATCACTGAAAGTGTCTGTTGCCAATACTGAACTTCCTTTTCAGAGCCCAGGACAGTAGTCTGATTTTTAAAGGGTGGAGTTTAGATGAATGGATAAAGAAGATGCGGCATACGTATATACTATGGAATACTACTTGGCGATGAAAAAGAATGAAATCTTCCCATTCGCAACAACATGGATGGAACTGGAGGGCATTATGCTAAGTGAAATAAGTCAGTCAGAGAAAGACCTATCTCATATGTTTTCACTCATATGTGTAATTTGAGAAACTTAACAGAAGGCCATGGGGGAAGGGAAGGAAAAACGTAATAATTACAAACAGAGAGAGAGGCAAACCATAAGAGATTCTTAAATACAGAGAACAAACTGAGGGTTAATGGCAGGGGGCAGGAGCACAGGGAAAATGGGTGATGGGCATTGAGGAGGGCACTTGTTGGATGAGCACTGGGTGTTGCATATAAGTGATAAATCACGGGACTCTACTTCTGAAGCCAAGAGCACACTATATACACTGTATGTTAGCTAGCTTGACATTATATATATACATATACATATATATATATATATATATATATATGTATATATATATGGAGGATATGTATATATATATGGAGGAGATATATATATATATATATATATATATATATATATATATATATATATGGAGGTTTATGAGTAAGATTATAGGACTTCTGTAGTAATGTTCTCATTCTCCGAATACTTTTCTTATTTCAAAGAAGAGACTTAATTTTTTGGATAACCCTTTCTGTGTGATTTGTTAGTCCTATGATAATTCTACATTTGTCATCAAGCCGTGTCTCTCTGAAGTCTTACAGCTTCTGTAGCTTACTGCTGTGTAGAACCAGTTATGCAATGTAGTAGCTGCATGTATCTTCAGCAAAGAGTTTTAGAGAAAACAACGTTAAATTAAAAGTGACAAGACATAGCTTTAAGGTCAAGCTCAATTATTTACTGTAGCTAAATATGGTGTGTGAATATAGATTATATTTAAACTTTTATACTTTAGTTTCCTTATCTGAATATGCGGATGATAAGAGTGACACGTATCTATGAGGTTATTACATTGACAAAGAAATTACCCATGAGAATAGCCCTTTATGCACTTTAATGTACAAGGTAAACCCTACTGATACTTTGAGAAAACAGAGTTATAGCAAATTAACAGTTTGACAATTAAAATTATTTTGAAAACTGTTTTCATATAACCCACAGTATATGTAGCTATATAAGTCTATGGATGGAAAATTAATAAGAATCTGGTCTTTTTAGATGCTAGTTATTATATCTCAGCATATGGCAAGTTTGAACAAATTTTAAACAATTAATAAAAAATAAAAATAAAATTATGCTGACAGGTCAGAGCCTGAAGCCTGCTTCGGATTCTGTGTCCCCTTCACCCGTCTCTTTGGCCCTCCCCTGCTCATGGTCTGTCTCACTGTCTCTCAAAAATAAATAAATTTTTAAAAATTAAAAAAAAATAAAAATAAAATGTTTGGTTTTCAACTCATTATACCAATATACACAGCACCATTCTAAGGCAATGACTAGTTGTAAAACTTTATCTAAAGAAAGAAAATTCCATTGTAGGTCTTATCATGGAATTCATGGATTTATTTACTCAGGGCAAAGAGTTACATGCAAATAAACTTCATTCAAAATTTTTTAGAATGCCAAACGTTCAAAAGAACTGAGTCATTCTAGTTTCAGTAGTTAAAAATCATTTTGACAATTCAATGAATTCCTAATACAGTTTGAAATTTTAATCTATGAAGAATTTCTCAATCAGAATTTCTCAAAGATTTCACTATCTAAAGTAATTTGGAATTTTACAGTAACACTGAAACATGGCATAAAATAATCTATAGCAGCAGTTAGTTTTCTAAGATGGGCTCAAAATATATCTTATGTATATTTTCTTTCTTTACAATGAAAGATAAAGGGTTAAAAATTCTTTTTAATTCATTTAACGTTTATTTATTTTTGAGATAGAGTGAGGGAGAGAAGGAGATAGGATGAGCAGGGGAGGGGTAGTGAGAGAGGGAGAGAGAGAATCCTAAGCAGGCTCTGAACTGTCAGCACAGAGTATGATGTGGGGCTCGAACTCACAAACAGTGAGATCATGACCTGAACCTAAACCAAGAGTCAAACATTTAATCGACTGAGCCACCCAGCCGTCCTGGTTAACAATTCTCAATACTATCTAGGATTAGTTTTGAATTGGCTTAAGGTTTTCTAGGTGACATTATGGTAAGAGGAACAAATGAAAGTATCCCAAAAATCATAGTAAATCATTTTACCTGAGTGCAGTCAACACAGCAGAGGATTGGCCATGTCGCTGGTGAGAGAGGAGAGGAACCAGAAAGTATGGAGTAAATGTTGGCAAACCTGGAAAACCTATTAAATCTCTACTTATGTATAATTAGAAAATAATTAAGACAAAAGAAAATATTGTGGCTAAAGAAACAATGGATATCGGCCACTGCTGTTAAGAAAACGGGAACAAAAGCCAGAAAGGAATGTGAAAAGAGTTTTTAGGTAGGTCAAGAGAAGGATATTCTAAAATCTATAAACCTAACAGAGAGAACACAGGAACAATGCCTAATGTGGAATATAATACAAACACTATTTAATTAGTTTAAAGCCACTTGACACGGAAGAGAGATGTGCAGAGAAGCGGAGGAAAATAAAACAAAAATAAGCATATTTTGGTTCTTGGAAACTATTAGTTTGGTATTAAATAGAGGTGAGAACTAAAAAGCAAATCTGGGAATCTTTATAACAGAACATAATTAAAATCTTGGGCATTACTGAAAATTAAAATGGAGTAGGTGTACCCTAAAGAAAGTGATTGTTACAATAACCTGCCAAGACTTCCATCACAAATGGCAGACATGGGAGAACTGATGGGAAAGGAATGTATCAATGCAAAGGGGGCTATGCTTAAATGGAGTCTTATCAACAGGATACCTTTTTTAAAATTTTTTTTAACGTTTATTTATTTTTGAGACAGAGAGAGACAGAGCATGAACGGGGGAGGGTGAGAGAGAGGGAGACACAGAATCTGAAACACGCTCCAGGCTCTGAGCTGTCAGCACAGAGCCCGATGCGGGGCTCGAACTCACGGACCGCGAGATCATGACCTGAGCCAAAGTCGGCCCCTTAACCGACTGAGCCACCCAGGCGCCCCAACAGGATACCTTTTTAACAGGCAATAGATGTGTCTGGAGGCACCTGGGTGGCTCAGTCTGTTAAACATCTGACTCTTGATTTTGCCTTATGTCATGATCTCATGGCTGCAGGATCAAGCCCTGAGTCAGGCTCTATCCTGAGCCTGTGACATGAAGCCAGCTTAAGAATCTCTCTCCTTCTTCCTCTGCCCCTCACCCACTCTCATTCTGTCTCTCTCAAAATAAATAAATAAATAAATAAATAAATAAATAAACAAACAAACATTTAAAAAGTAGATGTGTCTGACAAAACATTATATAATCAACAAGCAAGGGAAGGGAAATGCCAAATGTCAGCTTTGAAGGGATGGGTAACTAATTCCAGTTGTACTGGGAAGGTCAATAAAACCTGACCATCGGGATAAAGTGGGAACTCTGAAGATGCTGCCATGGTTATGATGCAAACTTAAGTGAATAGAAAAATAAAACAAAACTACGAGGAGGTATCACGTCACACCTGTCAGAATGGCTAAAATTAACAACACAGGAATCAGCAGATGTGGGAAAAGGGGAACCCTCTTACACTGTTTGTGGGAACGCAAACTGGTGCAGCCATTGGAAAACAGTATGGAGGTGCCTCAAAAAGTTAAAAATAGAACTACCCTATGACCTAGCAATTGCACTACTAACTACTAGATATTTACCTAAAGGATACAAAAATGCTGATTTGAAGGGGCACATGTACCCTGATGTTTATAACTGGTATTATCAATAATAGCCAAATTATGGAAAGAGCCCAGATGTCCATTGTCTGTTGGATGGATAAAAACGTTGTGGTATATATATATACAAGGTAATATTACTTAGTCTTAAAAAGGAATGAAATCTTGCCATTTGCAATGATGTGGATAGAGCTAGAGACTATTATCCTAAGTGAAATAAGTCGAAGAAAAATACCTATGATTTCACTCCTATGTGGAATTTAAGAAAAAAAACAAACATGGGGGGGGGGGGGAGAGAGAGAGTCAAAGCACAAAACAGACTCTTACCTATAGAGAACAAACTGTGGGTTGCTGGAGGGGAGGTGGGCAGGGGAACGGGCTAGATGGGTAAGGAGGGCCCATGCTGTGATGAGCACCAGGTGTTATATGTAAGTGATGAATCACTAAATTCTACACCTGAAACTAATATTACACTATATGTTAACTAACTGGAATTTAAATAAAATTCATTTAAAATGACATTTCTTGGAAGAAAAACATAAGAAAAACCAAAACCGAAACCAAACCTTGCAGCTCATGCAAAACTGCAGGCTTCAGGACTTTGCAGGGGCAAAGAAATGATGGGGCAGTGAATGAAGACTGTGACCTTAGATATTTCTCAGTCCTGCAGGAAGAGAGGAGGACAGGACCAGGGATATGTGGAGCAAATCAAGAGAAGTTAGATGCAAATAAGCTCTAAGTTTTGGTGTAAGATCTTGAATTTGTTGTTGTTATTGTTTAATTAAAGTTTTTGGAAGAGAGCTGGCACAAAAGAGAAAATTTCAGGTCAGAAAAGAGTAATGTAGCTTGTATTTAAGGAGGAGCTAAGGATGTGTATATGTCCAGTTAAAATGCCCTCACCATTTGATCTTCCTATTCACATAAAAAAACGATGCAGTAAGATGAATTAATTTTGATAGAAAGCGCAAATATACTAAGTAAACTTTAGCAAATTGCTAAATATCTAGTTGCTATTTACAGGGCTCTTTAAGAATCAGACACATTAACAGGTGCCTGGGTGGTTCAGTCGGTTAAGAGTCTGACTTCAGCTCAGGTCATGATCTCACCGCTCATGAGTGCGAGCCGCACATTGGGCTCTGTGCTGATAGCTCAGAGCCTGGAGTCTGCTTCCGATTCTGTGTCTGCCCCTCTCCTGCTCATACTCTGTCTCTTTCTCTCAAAAATAAATCAAAGTTAATAAAATGTAAGAATAAAACACATTAAATGAAATAATTCACTGTATATACTTTCTATTTTATATCTGTGCTATATGCATGTATACATGTATATTTACATATGTATGTCAAAAATATATTCATATATTCTTTGACAAAACATTCTGGAAATAAGAAAACAACTATATATGAAGACATATAAAGTATTACATTTTATTCATAATGCATTTTTAATATTGTTGATGGATACAATTTAATAACCGTAATATTCTTTCTTGGTGAAATGGAGTAAGTGAAATTATTGTTGGACCTCCTATTCCTGATAGAAATGTTTCTATGAAAATTAAACTTATTATCATCTTTAAGGATATTAATAGGCAGGTGCTAGTAAGCATTAAAACAAAATAAAATATTTTAAAATTGGAATCATGATCATAATCAGTTATCTTAACAGATCTTTCTATATGTATTTTCTGATATATAAATTCTATTTTGTTAGTGCAATGCATGTCTTATGGTGACACAAAATGGAATTCTACCTATATTAATTATTCCTACCAGAACTTATGGGATCTGCATCAGTAGAATATCATTTCTATTTTTAATAGTTAAAATTAGAGGGGTGCCTGGGTGGCTCAGTAAATTAAGTGTCTGACTCTTGGGTTTGGCTCAGGTCATGATTTCATGGTTTGTGAGTTCTAGCCCCACAACCGGCTCTATGCTGACAGTGTAAAGCCTGCTTGGGATTCTCTCTCCCTCTCTCTCTTCCCTCCCTGCCTCTCTCTCTCGAAATAAATAAACTTAAATAATATAAAATAATAAGAAACAACATGATAGTGTCTTGTATTAGTGTTTTAGAGCAGAACCGTTGCAATTTTTTGCATCATCAATCTCCACGTTTCAGGACCCCATTGGATAAAAATTCTCTGGTTTGGTGAGAGGGAAGATGAAAAGAAATACATATGAAGAAATACATTCAATGTGTTATTTCCTTTCAATATAATATGTACACTGTATAAATTCTCAAAATATGAAGAAGGAAGTAATATTCTTACAATTCCAATCAGTGTTAACATCTACATACATTTCCTTCTAATATTTCTCTTAGTCGCAGGCATCCACTTTTATTTATATGCTGGAAAGTACACTAAATAAAAAATTTACATCCTATTTCTTGCATATCACAGTATGAGTTTTTATATTATTAATAAAGGAGAAACCTTCATAACATCACTTTACTTGCTGTAGGACTCTACTAGGACTATGTTCCAATTTATTTAACTAACCCTCTGTCATTAGATATCAGTCCATCTGTCATTCATTCAACATATTCACTGATGACCAAAGAGGGAAAAAATTCTCTGTGAAAAATAGACTAAAAATATATTGAATGAAACAGTAATTTCTTCAAATATATTATGCAAGAATACTTCTAGTTTATAAAACTTTAGAAGCATTTTGGAAGTCTTAAGGCATATACACATTTGTTGTGTTTGCTATGATTTTAATCAATAGACTCCAAAGACTGCAGCCAAACATGCTGTTCAGAAACTAGACACGCTCATTAGCTGTGTTGCTGCAACGATCAATACTATTTTTCAGTTGGTAAATATTTTACCATCTGTGATATTGGACAAAACTCTCCCAGGGTACTCTAGTTTTGGAGAAACATCAGAAAAGGGTAAGCATATTGGACAGAAAAGAGTCACTAAGACCAACTTTAAGTGATCAGACACATCAATTTGACAAAAAAATCCTTACGTGTTTATGAAACAAAAATGAACAACTTCACCTTAAATTCAAAACGAGCAGCCAAATGAACAAGTAGGCAAGCAGTTGGACAAATTAACCATGACCCATGCAACATCAGGAAGCCTGAGATACTGTGCACTAGAATATTCCATAAAACCGAACAAGCGTTCAGAAACTGGGGAAGCCCGATACCAGTCAAATGACAATGATATAACTTGAACCAAGGGCGTTCTAGTTAAATGCCAGCACTTCCTAGCAATGTGCTTTGGACTATGTTACCTAATCTCTGTGCCTCATACTCTTCGTCTGTAAAACAGAAAAACCTTCTGGGTACTGAAAAATTTAAATAAATTAAAATGGATTAAGTATTTATAATAGGACTGGTCCATTTAATAAATTAAAGAAAAAAAATCATAGTTAGCAATTACCAGCTGGTTAGTATTTAGAAAGGAAACAATTTTTACTTTTCCATATTAGTTTTTAATTATTATTATCCTCTGCCAAATTTCTATCTGATAGTGCAAGAATAAGATTAAATGTTTTTTCTTAAACGTTTCATATCTACAATTTGAAGAATCAAGAGTTGTCTCCCCTGTTCTGCTTCTTCCTTCCGTTCAGTACACCCTATTAAGTATACTTTTTACTTTCCTGAAAATAAGTATGTAATAAGCTCTCATGTAATGAAAAAAAAATTTTAAATGAATTTTAGTAAAATCATGTGGATTTAAATATACATAAAAGTCGTATATTGAAGACAATGAAATAATCAGATGTTTGTGTCTATATAAACACTGTGGATGTGACAATTATTGAATCCAATGCAAAAAAAAAAATTGAAACCTTTGTGATGTAATGATCTGAGCAAAATAAATAAATCTTCCCTCCTTCTATAAGGTAGTTGTATAGTAAGAATGACTATGGAAGGAAAAAAAAAGAATTAACTTTTATACTTGGATAATTAAAACCAGAATTTTGCCTACATGGACTCTTAGTGGGCTATTTGAAAATTTTTCATTTGGGAGATCCACCCTAAGCATTGCAGGACACGTAGCATCTCTGGTTTCTACTGACTAAATGCTGACACCAATCCTCTTTGATAATTACAAAAAACAAATGTCCATGCAGATTTCTGAACCATCCCTAAGAGCAGTGATTCCCATTTTTTCATTTGTTGTTATCACCCACCCCCCAAAGAACCTTTTAAATACCTTTATCCTAATGGTGCTTTGTCAATGAAATTTTAACATAGATGTGCTCTATACATATAAAAGCATGATTTTTTTTACATCATATGATCAAATGTTCTCACTCTTGTGGTCAAAGTTTTCTCCATGGAGAATATCTGTCTTAAGAGGACTAGAGCACCCCCCACTGAGAACCATCGCTCATGCTAAGAAAGAGTGTAGGTCATGGTGCCAGAGTCCAGTCAGGCCTGCCCACTGGGGTCTTCTGATCAATAACACATTCCCAGATGTGTGATTATACAGGCTGGTAGCTCCTCTGACATAATATTAAATAGAGAAATGTGAGATGCTGTAATTTTGTGCGCATACATAACCAGAACGGTTCTATGATAGTATCAGATGGTTTCATTCTTTTGTTGAAACCCTTCCAGGGCCTTCTCATTCCATTTAGAGTAAAATCTCAAATCTTTACATTGGCCTATCCAGCCCTACATGATGGCTTCCTCCTTTACTCTCCCTCTCATCTCCAGGCACAGTGACTTCCGGGCACACTCCCACAAATAAGCCACGCACGCTCTTAATAGTCAACGCTTTGCATTTACTGTGCCCTCATTTTGGAACATTCTTTCCTCTGATAGGAACAGAGCTTACATGCTTATTACTTCTTCCAGGTCTATTAATTTATTCAATGAGTGAATCTATCCCGATTAAACCTATATTTTGGAATCAAAGATGATTGATTATGCACAGCCTAGCATATGCACGTTCACTCTGAGAACTGCCAGAATACCTCAAAATACTTATAAGCTGAAAATGACCACATATCTAACACTCTATAAAACTTACCTTAAATCATCAAGATTGTTTTTAATAGGAAAAAAAAAACCCTGATGATTTCAGGTTGACAGAAGAGCATGGGCTCACTGCATTGAGCATAAATGAAAAGGTGTTTCATATTTTTCCACCTGTAGATATTTTCATTTTCTATTTATATAACATTACATGAATGTGACTGTGAAACACACTGACATTGTCCTTTATTCTTGAAATTGTGATAGACTTTTTACAGGTGTTTTCCAAACATGATCCAAAAATGACATTAAAGACCTAAGTTGCTGATTCACTCACACTGGATCCTTGTGTTGCCAAGCAGACTCATAATACTTAAGTTTATTGGGTGTAAATTTACCCTGGTTATATATTTAACTACTTATTCAGAAAAGCTTGGTGTGTGCTGATCAGTTCTCCAGATTATGTCACCAAATGTAAATTTATGTCAAAATATGGTAAATGTGAGTTCTCAGCCAAACTATTAAATTAGAAAAATACTGCAATCAGTTAAAATAAATCCAACAGTTTACATTATTTCCTATACATATGAACCAAAGTGTTAAAATATTTTTCCAAGTTTTTCTATGAATTTCCTGAGCCACTCTATGAGAAATATATCTATCACAACCCCCCCAACACGCACGCGCACACACACACCCCAGGCTGCATATTTAACAACTGATAATATCAGGGAAACATATGTTCTAATTGCATTTCTTTTGACACAACATCTGATAAAATTTTGTATATGAATCCCCCAAGCCACCCTCACATTTTAGGTTTTGTAAAAATTATTATGTGAACACATTTTACTCAACTCCCTTTAACACACTAAAACTTTCTGCACTTCTATTTTATTTATTTACTGCTACTTCACTTTATAAACCTCAGGGCAAACTTTCATAACAAGAGTAATTTTCAGTTATTCTCAAGTTTGATAACAAGTTAGTATTTAAGAATGAGTGCAGGGGAGGGGCAGAGAGAGAGGGAGACAGAGGATCTCAAGCAGGCTCTGTGCTGTCAGTGCTGAGCCCCATGTGGCACCTGATCTCACAAACCGTGAGGTCATGACCTGATCTCACAAACCTGAGATCAAAAGTGAGATGCATAGCTGATTGAGCCACCCAGGTGCCCCAAGAATGAGAACTTGATTTCCAAGCATTTATATTAGAATACTATATGCCAATTTATACAGTATGGGTCTCATATGGGCAAAAATATGTAAATTCTCAAAATGTATATTCTAAGTAAATGTTTCTACAAATAAGGATACTATATTAGATAAAGACATAAAGTATTTGTTTTTCTTTAATCAATATTAGAATTTTGGCTAATTGGTGTCTAAGTGACTGAGTTTTATTTAGTAAGTCGATGATTTGGTAAAGATAGTTCTAAGTTATCCTCTTAGTTTTCCTTAGTTTCCTTAGATTTTTCTGAACCCACTCATCTTGTAATAAATAATTTTAATTTTAGAAATACAATTTGACAAAAAGAGAAGAAATATCACTGTTATCAATTATTACTTGATGAATATGTATTGAATTCTTACCAGAACACAGATTAAAAGCTGAGGAAATATATACACTCATTTTAAAATTTGAGATAATGAAGAAAATTCAAAATGGGTTTCTAGTCAAAAGTTAATCATTTGCTTTGTTTTATTTTGTTAAAAGTTAATCATTTGTAAATTATATTTTTTATTTAGTGGTTAGTTTTTATGAATCAATGATTTTTTTTAAAAAAAGCAAATGCCCTAGTATCCATTAATTCATTATTTATTTACTTATTATAGACCAGTCTCTCTAAACTGTGTTGCTAAATTGGGTTTTAATATGAAGATGCCACAGTTAGCTATAATTTAAAGGCTAAAAGGTATAAGAATGGATTTATTTTCCTTCTACATGCCCCTCATTGTTCTACATGCCCCTCAAAATTTCCTGAGAGTGATACTATAAATGTGAGTTGGGTCTACTTTGTTCCTCATAAGGAATGTTTAACAAAAGAGGAAGGAAAATTAAGGTCTTGAGAAAATGTCTAATGTTGCATAGATGAACCTTTAATTTTTTTTTAACATTTATTCTTTTTTGAGAGACAGAGAGAGACAGAGCATGAGCAGGGGAGGGGCAGAGAGACAGGGAGACGCAGAATCTGAAGCAGGCTCCAGGCTCTGAGCTGTCAGCACAGAGCCTGGCGCGGGGCTCGAACTCACGAACTGCAAGATCATGACCTGAGCCGAAGTCGGACACTTAACCGACTGAGCCACCCAGGCACCCCTATATAGATGAACATTTTAGATGATGAAGAGAAAGAGACAGGATCCCTTCAGTTTGAGGTATTTTAATTAGTTAAGTTCCTGAAAGAATTTAAGTGACTTTGAATACTCACACCCATTCAACCTGTATTTGTAAACACAAACATAATCCCTCCTGAATCAAGGATCACTGAAGCACATCGTAGTACTTAATCATGAATGTCAGAAAAAAGAGGGGGTGATAAATATGGATACTCTGCAAATAAAACCAAAACATCTTCAATACTTTCTAGCATATAAAATGAAAATATATTACTTAGCAATAAAAATAAAATGAATTTTTGGCAAAACAGAACATACAAATTTCACTAATTTTCTTCCACATTTAATCCTGGCATCATTTATGAGAACCTTATGTGATGTTTCAAGTAACTCTTCAGGAGATAAACCATAGTTATACTCAGATTTCATATATGTATGTGTGTGTACATGCGGGTGGGTATGTGTGTGCAATGTGTATAACATATTGTTTAACTGATTACCAATTTGTATTTGTTAACCACATCTTGACTCTTTTTGATTTTTACAATCGTTTGATACGAAATATCACCGATTTGTCAGTGTCGTCTTCAAATTTTTTTTTTAATGTTTATTTTTGAGAGACAGAAAGACAGAGACAGAGACAGAAAACAAGTAGGGCAGGGGCCGAGAGAGAGGGAGACACAGAATCTGAAGCAGGCTCCAGGCTCCGAGCTGTCAGCACAGAGCCCAACGCGGGACTTGAACCCACAAAACTGATGATCAGGAGCCGAGGTCTGATGTTTAACCAAGTGAGCCACCCAGGCGCCCCTTGTCAGTGTGTTTTATATTAAGTTTTGAGAGTATAAATCTCAAAATACAAGATAATTGTTTTTCTCAGCACTTATGCCACAGTACCGTGTGCATTTATGTGAGAATTAGAGAAAGTAAACATAAAAAAAAAGACGAAATTTGTAGCTGGACTTGAATTTCATTTTTCTTCAGCCCGGAGAAAATTTCTTATTACATTAAAATATACCCTAATTATTTTTCTCTTTTGTCCTTTCCCTAACAATTTTGATGCTACAGACTGGAATAGATAGATATCACCCTTTCTTTCACCGCCATCTTTATGTTACATTTTCCCACTGCATATAGTGATACAGGTTCTGTACCAATCAAGCAATATGCTCTCAGCAAAGTGCTATCTTCCCGCTGATAAATGTTACAGAGATGAATGTGCAACAGATAAAGAGGCATTCGGAGGAAATAAACATTTTAAATTAATAATCACAATACCAATAAGCAATTATAATCACAACAATCAGAATCACCATTTTTAGAATATTTGTGTCCTCAAACGTCCCAACCAGTGTGGTAGATTTTCACAACGTGTTGGAGAGAACATATGGTCATCTCCACTTAACAGAAAGAGAGACACAGAGAGATCATGTCAGTTCTCACAACATCAAGGTAGAAGGATGGTTTTGGACCTTGGTATGCCTAACTCCAGGCTACCTGCTCTTGTAGACTCCATATGACACAATGATTTTGAAACATACTGGAGATTCCTTTTTTTTTTAATGTTTTTTTAATTTTTTTTAATGTTTATTTATTGTTTATTTTTTGAGAGAGAGAGCGAGAGCACAAGTAGGGGGGAAGGGCAGAGAGAGAGGGAGATAGAGGCTCCAAAGCGGACTCCACACTGTCAGCACAGGGCCCAATGTGGGGCTGGAACTCGCAAACCCTGAAGAGATCATGACCTGAGCTGAAGTCTGACACTTAACTGACTGAGCCACCCTGGCACCCCCATAGTGGAGATTTAAATGCTTTCCCTAAAATTAAATTTGGGTTTGGACCGACCATTGTTTTACTTTAACTCATGTATTTCTTCTCATGGTAAATGATTTTTGATCATTATTTTCATAATGACTGCATTTATCCAAGAAGAAACTGCCATGGCAGGGACTGAGGAACTTTCAGGTAGAGCCTATAAACTTTGTTCAGGTTACAATGTCACTCTATGATGACTTAACCATTGAATGGTTCAGGTTAATGAGCTGCCTAATTGTCTTCAGATTATTGCTCACTCTCTTTCAACCCACTTTTCATTTATCTCTTATTATAAAGAACCGCCATTCTTTCCCCCTGTCTTTGTCTCTGATTGTAACAAGGCTAGAGATGTTAATGCTAATAATTTAGGGGATTATTTTCTTCATGGGAAAAATGAGAGAGGAACCAACACTATGTTGCTTTTGAGTCTGCTCAGCATTTTCTTACATTAATTAAACAACACCACCGTGACATACAGTGTGAAAATCTTAATGGTGAGAGTGTTAAACAGATTCATAGAAAAAAATGTGGCTACATTGGCAGGGATTTTGGACAAGTTACAGCAATGATATATTCATCACCACATTTCCTTAGGCACACTGTTCTACTTCATTACCCTGTCCAAAACTAACTGAGCTCTAGCACATAAAAATTTTTAACACTTCTGTAACCTAAGAACAATTTCAAATGGCAAATAATAGGTAGTTTCTAGGAGGACTAGTGAATAGTAAAATTTTTAACTTGTCTCTTTTTCAAAATAAGTTTCAAAGACATTATATTCTTAGGTGTGGCTTTATGATACCCTTGGGCTAAATTTTTATGATTTCAAATCTCTAATTTTAAAATCAAAGTCAGTTGGAAAATAGTAGTCAACTGACAGAAATAAGGTACATAGCCAAATTTGTTGGCTCACATTTGTACCATAAGACGAAGGGGGGAAATCTTATAGCCTCCCCTTCTTTTAGTCTCTTCAAAATTGTTCATAAATTTGTTAGGACCAAAACATTTTATCTGAAATAATTACAGAGGAGTTCGTTAAAATCATCATGGTGGAATACCTGAGGATCATTTCTCTAGAGCAAAAACTGGGATGGACACTGGACTTACCAAAACTGAGGTTGTACTCATTCTGTTCATGCTGTTGGATTACTCACCATTTTATAGTATCTGTACACATTTAATTTCTATTAGTTTTATCAAAATGAAGTCCAAGGTGTTGTTTACTTCGAAATCCTGCTTCCTTCAATGTGTAACTGTTTGAGAATGGATTACCTGGAAAACTGCTTTTCTATTTGTGTGTATGACAGCTGAGTTCAGCTGTTTTCTTAAGCATCTATGGAACAGCTGAGCACTTTCTCCCGGTCCCCAGATTTGAGACTAAAGGACCTGTAGGCGACAAAGTTCATCGGAATGCATACAATCAAGGCATTTACTTTCCCTTCATATGCTACGGCTGTAAGTTACTGACCTCTGCGATACAACTATGGGCAAAATCATCTTCTATAAGCGTTGCCTCCTCTACCTTGTCTACATATATATTAACAACCATATCCACCATCACTGTGTGTTAGAGGCTCAGTGCAATACAAACTAGAAAATAAGTAAGCTCCAAGTTGAAACATCAGTCTTCCAAACTTAGCTAAGGGTAAAAACCCTTATCTGTCATCTAGTATTTGCATTCCTCTTCAGACAAGAGGCAAGCAATCTGGAGAAATGGGATGAAACAAGGTTGCTTTTATGTTGCTACAGTCCCCGAGTTCCTTGGGGGTAGATACAATGATGTGGTGTCAGCCAATGAAGGCAGTTCATATGTCAGCACCAGTTAAACTTGATTTTCTGAACAATCAAGTATTGACCAAATGGGAAAGTACAAAGGTTGAACAGGCCTGTGTTGCTACATTAGGAGTTTTGTCATCTATAAGGCGTGTACTTACCATGACCATTTAATAAAACTAGAGGTCAATGAAATTTGTGGTATTTTTGCAAAATATTATTTTACTAAATGATGAATGGCTTCAGCTCAAATGTATCTTATCTTAAAAACAACAACAACAACAACAACAACGTGACAAAACAGATATGTGTAGTCAAATCCACTTTATTCCGGTTCTGCTCTTGCTGTAATTATTAAAGAAGCCTTACTGTGCCTTTCTTCTATTAAAAAATAATAGCTTACATATCCAAATGATTCTTTATCACCTTGCGTTGAACGGAGTGTCTGAATTGTCCCACTGAAATTATGATTATTGATTTCAGCTATAATTTACAACTAATTAATGGTAGGAAAGACACTAGTTCCTCCAAAAATGCCATACCACAGATGACCGTGGATAGACAACGGTATATTGTTCTCCATAAAAATGAAAGGCGGTATATTTTCCAGAGTTTCAGTATGGCACACTGTATATTTTTAAAGCATCATGATAAAAGATAATCCTCTTGAGTACCATGAACTCTGTTAACATAGTGCATGTGATTTCTACCCTAGGACTGCAACTGGCAGCTCACATGGTTGCAGAAAGGAAGATCTGTTCTGCAAAGTGTCAGGTGTATGTTATGACATATGGGCCTTTTCATCTTCCAGGAAGCACATTATGCTCTTTCTCTGATAGGCCCCAGTCACCCCTGTGGCTGCTCCCTGGCAAATCCTATCAGCTTCTCAGGTTTCCCAGTTGCCTGCATTGTGCTGTCAGCTTCAGGCTGCTTGAGCTTATCTTGGATACTAATCTTTGACTGGAGGTAACTTACTACTTATACTTTAGTTCACCATAAGTCTATTGATTTTGGGGGATCAACCTCATGGCCCGATCCACATTGCAAGAATATTTTCTCTTTGACTATAAAAGGGGAACGAGAAATAGCGAAGACTCTCTTCTGTCACTTTGTATTGTGCATAACAGCTACAGGCCACTTTAAATTATTGAACATGGTACTTATTTACAAGAGGTTTTTCTCAAAAATTCATAAAATGTGAAGAGTTGGGGAAGAAAAGAGACAAAGAATAAATGGTGAAACATCATTTGTCGGTAAAAAAAAAAAAAAAAATTAAGCCTATTTGAATGGCTCATAGTGTTACAAAACTGGTACTCTCAAAGAAGAGTTAAGAACTGTTTGTAGTGGGGCGCCTGGGTGGCTTGGTCGGTTGGGCGTCCGACTTCGGCTCAGGTCATGATCTCACGGTCCGTGAGTCCGAGCCCCGCATTGGGCTTTGTGCTGACAGCTCAGAGCCTGGAGCCTGTTTCGGATTCTGTGTCTCCCTCTCTCTCTGCTCCTCCCCCGTTCATGCTCTGTCTCTCTCTGTCTCTCAAAAATAAATAAAAGTTAAAAAAAATTAAAAAAAAAAGAACTGTTTGTAGTAATAAGCAGTTATGGGGTCGTATAGTGTATGATATTTTCAATAAAGTGGCAAAGATGAACATAAAATTGGAGACAGAATAATAGTATCAAGTTTTGTGTTAAGCTTTTAAAAATTTATTTTAAATGATTTCAAAGCACCTCTGAAGGACGCTGCCCTGAATAATCATAGTATTTCACAAATTTTGAAACTCTGAAATACTATAAGAAATATTTGACCTGTGGCTACTGATAGAAGAAAAGGAGTAGATGGTTAAAAATAACTGTAGAGAGTTCATTTGAAAATATTGAGATGGTAGGTTAAAAAAAAAAAAATATATATATATCAATAAGACCCCTATTGTACAGTTGGTGGGAATGCAAAATGGTGCAGACACTCTGGAAAACAGTGTGGGGTGTTTGTCAAAAATTAAAAATAGAACTACCCTATGACCCTCAACTGCACTACTAGGAATTTATCCAAGGGATAAAAAAATCCTGATTTGAAGGGGCACATGCACCCCAATATTTATAGCAGTGCTATCAACAATAGCTAAATTATGGAAAGTGCCCAAATGTCTATCAACTGATGAATGGATTGAGAAGATGTGATGTGTATGTATACATATATATGTGTGTGTATGTATATATATATATATATATATATATACACACACACACACACACACACATATATATACACATACATATGTGTGTATATATATGTATGTATATATATATATATATATATACACAACAGAATACTACTCAGTGATGAAAAGGAATGAAATCTTGCCATTTGCAACAACATGGATGAAACTGCAGTGTATAATGCTAAGTGAAATAAGTCAGTCAGAGAAAGACATATGTCATATGATTTCACTCATATGTGGAATTTGAGAAACTTCCAAATGAAAATAGGGGAAGGGAAGGAAAATAGGGGAAGGGAAGGAAAAATAAGATAAAACAGAGAGGGAGGCAAACCATTAGAGACTCTTAAATACAGAGAACACACTGATGATTGATGGCATTGGGTGTTAGGGGTGGGTTAAATGGGTGATGGGTATATATATCATTAACCATTGATGTATAGTGAAATGTTCTGTTTCTTTTCCTTGTCATATTGTTGTTGAAGTTCTGTAAAGTAGAGATTTATTTTTTTCTTTATATATAATATTTGCTAAATTAATCTAAAGGATCACATCTATGGGGTAGCTCTTTCTGCCCACAGGTCATGTCCCCGTGCTTTAATAAAATCACATTTTTGCAGTGAAAAAAAAAAGATTCAAATTTGTCTATCTATCTATCTGTCTATCTATCTATCTATCTATCTATCTATCTATTCTACTATGACTATGAGCCAGTCTTTTCCATGGGTGATATGGCAGCTTTAAAAAAAATAGTGAATATGTTTATTTTAAAATTTGTCTCAGAGAAAAGCTTTCAGAAGCGTTTTAAAAATAGGTCAATATTTTACATAATAATAATACTTAATGAAAACTCTTTTTTTTTTTTTTATTTTTTTTTATTTTTGGGACAGAGAGTGACAGAGCATGAACTGGGGAGGGGCAGAGAGAGAGGGAGACACAGAATCGGAAACAGGCTCCAGGCTCCGGGCCATCAGCCCAGAGCCCGACGCGGGGCTCGAACTCACGGACCGCGAGATCGTGACCTGGCTGAAGTCGGACGCTTAACCGACTGCGCCACCCAGGCGCCCCATGAAAACTCTTTTTAACTTTGAGGATTTCTTTTTTTTAAGTTTATTTATTTTGAAAGAGAGAGCAGGAGCCAGTGAGGGGCAGGGAGAGAGGGAGAGAGAGAATCCTACACAGGCTCCAGCTGTCAGCGTGCAGTGTGTCACAGGGCTCGACCATGACTTGAGCCAAAATCCAGAGACAGAGCTTAACCATCTGAGCAGCCAGTCACCCAAAACTCACTTTTAATGGTGAAAATGATTATGTTTTATAGGATCTACTATATTTATGTACCTTTCTTCCTATAGCTTACATTTATATATTAGTTGCAATAATAGTTTGATGGATATTTTGGAAGATAAATACTTTCTGTCAAAGAATAAGACCATATTCAGTAATTGTACATATTCTAAAGAATTGAATATATATGTGTATACACACACACACACATATACACACACACATACTGATCTACACTCTCAAATTTGATAGGTATTTTTGAAGAGTCCATTTACTTAAGTAAATGCTCATTGAGTGTAATATCCCTTTAAATATATGTCACAAATTGCCTTGAAAGAGATTAAGTTGAATATAAGCTTTCTATCATAATTTACTCATACTGGGAATCAATTGGCCTGTAACTTCATAGGTATTCTCTTAGCTGAGAAATTCTCAGTGAAATGCCTCTGTTATCCTCATCCAAACTATGCAAAGCAAGGGTGTCATTAGATTACTCAATTTTGTGTTTCCTAGAGGTTTATCTAAAAAGTAAAGTGTTGAAGACAAGAGTTTAAGAGTTTGTATTTTCCTCTGGTTTTTGTTTTGTTTGGGGTTTTGGTTTGGTTTTGATTTTTTTTTTTTTGCATTGGAAACTACCATAGCAATCATAATACAGGAAATTATAGCTTAATAGCCTCTTGAGATGTCATATAATCCAAAAACAGAAAAGTGTACCTCTATATTAACAGTAATTAGTACATCATAATTCCATCCCCATTTTTTTTCTGACCATAGCCTCATCCTCAATATTTTCCAACATTATTTCCTAATTTTTTTTAATTTTAGAAATTCTCAAAATTGCTATTTGTAGCTTGCTACTGGTCCCATAAAGATCTTTTTCTTGTCCAACCAGAAAGAAGACTTTGAGAGTGCCTCCAAGAAAAAGTAACATATTGCATAGCCTCTGATTCATTTTGAGGATATTGTTTTAAAAATGGACAGAAAGCTCTGTCAGGAATTGGTATATGGGCTTTCCACAGTCAACTGGTTTACTTAAGGAGCTGTACACAGCAGAAAGCGTGCTGAATTAGAGGTCTAAACACTTCTGTTATAAAGCTATGTCTGTAAGTTAACTGGGTCAATGTTCTAGAGTCAGTCATTTAACTTTTTAGTATACCCGTTTCCTCTTTTTAAATGGAAGTATTCATATGCATCCTTGATAATCATGAGATTACTGTAGATATACTACCATATAATGGATATGAAAATGTTATAAACTTATCAGGCTAGACAGGTAAAAATTATAACAAATATTATGGAATAGAGAGATTAGATTTAAGTCCAAGGTATAAAGTAAAACGGATGCATCTTGGACTTTGGGGAAAAGTGAATTCCTCCTTTAGAACTCTCCAGTGGGGATACAAAATTTAAACTTCACGGTCCCACCTTAGAACATTGAGGGAGAACATTACCAGAGAAGAAATCATCAATAAGACCAATAACCTATTTGTAAATATCGGACACTTAGGTAAGCCTTTTATAAATCACAAGAGGCAGAAAAAAGAGACAGATTAAAGGAAAAAAGAGAAAGGAAGACAAAAGGCCAGTAATAACTGATTACTGTGAAATTTGACTGGAAGCTAAGTGGTTAAATTTGTAACTTTTCCAGCTTGTGTGTAGCTTCCGGTTTTCATTTATCATTCGATCGGAACATTCCAGGTCCTACTCAAGTCAGTAAAACAGAACCATAAATTGGCCAAAGACACGATTGAAGCAAAAGACACAGCTTAGCAATTAGCTTTAAGGTTACTTAGAATCTTCTGGGGGAAGTTCCAGTGAAATAAGCTCATCGGCATGCCTCCAATGAGCATTCAATGACATGTAAAAGAAGTAATCCTCCAGATTTCTGGGTCTGTTTCTACATCTCTTTTTTGACAAGAGACTTAGAGAAGAGGAATACTTCTACTTCTAAAATTGGATAAGATGAATAAATCTATGTGTAAGCTTTCTACACACATACACACACACACACACACACACACACAGAAGTGGGGTCTGTGGTGGCTGATAGGATGGTAAAAAGGAGAAAGGACAGTGGCTGAATTTGGCCAATTAGCTCAGAGGGAAACAAATGTCAAATGCATTTCCCTGTCTTCCAATGATACCAGAAACAGATTCAGTTATCAAACTATAACAGTAATGTAAACTCTATATGCCTTAAGTACATAAACAAATGTAATGGTGAAACTGTGGAGGTCTTGCATTTTCATAGGCACAGAATAAAGGACTTACTGACTCTACAGAGTGATCCATGTATCGACCTGCAACTCCCGACTGTAAAGCTTCAACTCTTAAGTTATTCAAATCAGAGTTCCTACGACATTTGCTATTTTTAACTTTCCTTCCTTATTACCCTCAAAACAGGATGCTTAGATGTAGGAATCGTATTAGACAACTAGTACTTGAATATCAACAAATGTCAGCAACATATTCGAACTTTATGTAGAAGAGGTAATGTTAATTTACATACATGGCCTTTGGATCTATCTGCTCAGTCTTTACAAGTGTCAGGGATTGTAAGAGTTAATGAAGAAAGCCAAGCAAAAGTCTTGCAATGAAATACAGAACAATATTGCAGATGTGTGGAGCCTATGGAAGGTGGAGCCCATTTATTCTGCATGCATATTTAATGTGTAAAATTATTTTTAAGTCTTAAAACAACCTCTTGGAAATGCTGTGAACTGCAAAGCTAGGCAGATCCGATACATTCTAAAATATAAAGGAGAAAGAAATGCACCAAGAGTAAAAATTCCTGGTTACTCACGATTCTTTTCACCTCTCCACCTTGACCCAGCTTTCATTCTGCCCGAGACACCCACAGGAGAAGTTATTTCTGCCAGCGAGAGCAGCAGCATCAGTAACAGCACAGCCATGCCAGGTAAAAATAACCTCTATGGAGAGTCCTGTCACAGACGAACCTGAGGCTTTTGCTGGGAATAGAAACCTGGAGCCAATCCTGTCATTTCATTTAGCACAAATGCAAAAATGTTGCTTTCCCCATAAATTTTCAAAACGCAGGTACATCCTCATCAGGCTCTCCATTCGAATTATGCAGGAATGTTAAAAAAAATAGAAGGGATGTAAACCCTTCCTCTATACATAAGCAAAATGTCAGGAGAGAGAGAAGCTGACAATTTTCTTTGGTCTTTCTGCAGCTACCAGTTCCTAACCCACTCCTGCCAGCTCTCACTTCTTCCAAATGTTTGTCAACATTTTTCATAACCTGATAACAAGAAAAAGCTGAGATTTCAGTATTTTCCCACCTACCCATTTCTGTACCACAGATTATAGTACTTGACGAACCCGAATATTTAATTTTGGCACTGCAAACACACCTTTCAACCAGAGGTGTTGTTAAGCAAAGGAGGGAAAAAACACTTGTTCGCAAAACTCTATGTAGCATCCTGGAGAAAGGATTAGATATATAAATATATGCTGGTAAGACATGATAAAAATACCTCTGAAAAAAAGGGAGTGGTAAACAATCATCTTTCCTACTTAGCTTGTACTATGTGATTTTTATATTCAGAGAATAATGCAAAAAAAAAAAAACCAATCTGCCAAAAATATCCCAAATCCATAAAGAAGGGCAAAGTGTAATGTATGTTGCGTATTCGAGGATCATCTGCATTGTGTCATAAACACTTGTTTGCTTGTAAATACATGTTGGTCTATTCTATCTCTCCTGCTTCCTGCAAAATGATTTTCATCACCTCTAAGCTGAGCATAGTTTTTAGTAAAATCATACTTCTCATTTTTACAATTAAATCTATTTCCTATGGACAACTTGCAATATTGTCTTCCCTGCCATGACATAAGAAGCTGGCCTTCACCTTGGGGCCAAATTTCTTTCTGTCTTTAATAATAAAACCCATTTTATTCTCCTAAGGACATTATAGAACAATAAATACATACATGTTTTTTATCAAGCATATAAAGCTAGTTTAGAATCCTGCTAAACACTTGACATTAGAATATGCTACAACCTGACCTACTTCTACAGTTAAATAGTTCCAAGAGCTGCCAAAACATATTTCTAAAACACATACCTGAGGATGTGCTGTTTACTGGTAGTCCCCTGCACTGCAGCAAAGGAGAGGGAAGAATGGACGAGTCTGCAGCAGCCAAGCAGATAACGTAAAGTGATGAAAAGGGCTGAGTGGAGGACAAGAGGGAGAGGTGGGGACTGTGGCATGTGCAGAGACAGTTCTGTGAAAGGTGGCAGCCGCCACTCAACTTCAGCTGCATGTTACCACCTCACGGGGGGCCAAGTGTTTCCAATTTTGACGAGAAGGTGAAAATTCAGATTGTTCGGAGGAAACTCCTCGTAACAAAATGAAAAAAAGGAAAAAATTTTGAACGCAAAAATGACCCAACCCTAAACTTTTTCATTAGTCATATGAGACAGAGCATTCTGAATCTGGTTCTAACTTTAATTTTCCAGGCTCTTTGATTCAAGAGATGTTCTTTGAATTTCTATAACATACAGATATATTATTAACAGCAAATATCCATATACTAAGCTCATAGTTAAAAGGGAGAAACATATTTCAACAAATAATTTTTCATGTCATATGATAAATGCAGTGAAAATCCATATACAATTTTTGTGGAATTACAGAAGAGAAAATGTCTGACTGACTAGGGGCATTAAGGAAGGCTTTTTATTTTTTTCTCATTCCTATTATAAGCCATAAGATCTAGCCATACTAGGAAACTCCCTGTTCTCCAAAAGAACATGAACTTCTAGACTGTCAGGTCTTTTTACACATTATCTTTCTACTTGAAATACCTCTTTTTCCCATCACTACTTTGTATAATCCTATTAAAGCTTAATTGCTTAATATAAGTTTATCTTTTCAGATGTCCTCAGGCATAATTATTCATTTTTCTCATGACTTATTCACCTGGAAGTAGATCTCAGAAATTATTTTAAAACTTAAATATGTGTGTGTGTGTGTGTGTGTGTGTGTGTGTGTGTGTGTGTGTGTGTGTTTTCAATACAAGGTGTATGTATACCTCACTGTGGGCCTGACTATATTATATTTTCTATATATTCTTAAATTTAGTAGTGATTGTAATGATTGCTATACACAGAAGAAACTTACTAAAAGTTTGAATTGATGGTACATTTTGAGTTGGTAAGTCTTAATTTTTTTAATGTTTTTTAAACAAATTTTTAGGGGCGCCTGGGTGGCTCAGTCGGTTAAGCGTCAGACTTCGGCTCAGGTCATGATCTCATGGTCTGTGAGTTCGAGCCCCACATCGGGCTCTGTGCTGACAGCTCAGAGCCTGGAGCCTGTTTCAGATTCTGTGTCTCCCTCTCTCTCTGACCCTCCCCTGTTCACGCTCTGTCTCTCTCTGTCTCAAAAATAAATAAACGTTAAAAAAAATAAAAAAAAAATAATGTTTATTTATGTTAGAAAGAGAGACAGAACATGAGAGGGGAAGGACATAGAGGGAGGGAGACACAGAATCCGAAGCAGGCTCCAGGCTCTGAGCTAGCTGTCAGCACAGAGCCCAACACGGGGCTCAAACCCACAAACTGTGAGATCGTGACCTGAGCGAAGTCAGCCACCCAGGCGCCCCAATGTTTACTTATTTTTGAGAGAGACACAGTGTGAGCAGGGTCAGGGAAGGGGCAGAGAGCGAGGGAGAGACACAGAACTCGAAGTGGGCTCCAGGCTGTGTGCTGTCAGCCCAGAGCCCCACGTGGGGCTTGAACTCACTAACTGTGAGATCATGACCTGAACCAAAGTCGGATGCTTAACCGACTGAGCCACCCAGGTGCCCCTGAGTTGGTAAGTTTAAAATTAAAATATAACTCTTTAGAATAGCCAGGATAATTTCTTTCATGCTCTGGACATGTGTTTATTTATATGTTATTATTTGCTTTCCTTGGGCATTAGTATTACAAGATGTTACAGATAAATAGGAAACCATATTCCTATTTATTCTCTTTCATTTAAAGTCAATCCTAGCAACACATTAGTATCCCAGATCCATGAAGAAGGGCAAAGTGTAATGTATTTTGGGTATTTGAGGATCATCTGCATTGTATCATAAACACTTGTTTGCTTCGTAAATACATGTTGGTCTACTCTGTCTCTCCTGCTTCCTGCAAAATGATTTTTATCACTCCTATGATCCATACTACACTAGTAAAAACTTGAAACTTACGTTCTATATTAACTTTCAGGTCATGAGAATTAGGAGACCATCAAAAGAGAGCAACTATGAATACAGGATGTACATTTATTTATATGTCATCATGGGCTTTACTTGACCATTAGTATTACAAGATGTTACAGATAAAAAGGAAATCCTAGTTAACATTGTAAGACCAGTTTTCTAATCTGCAGACACATTCTAAGACCAGCTTTCAAATATGCAAACATTTTAACAGAAAGGCAATGAGGATTATCAGCAAATGGGCCTGGTCTGCTCTAAAATTACAAATTGGTACAAAAGCAGTTATTTGGCAGTCACATCCTAAATTCCACATGTCTGTGGTTATTTCAACTTAAGACATTAAATAGAAAAAGTGCATTTCTTCACCTTCCCTTCCTTCTTTCTCCAAGCACTGCCTCCACTTGGCTGAGCAAACACACTCTGGTCTGAGCCAGTGAATCGAGCAATCTCATTCTTCATAAGTGAAAATGATCAGTACCATCATGTCAACTAGTCAAATAAGTCAATCCTGACCCAAGGAAATTAATGGGAGCAGTCCAATCCTCCTATCCTCCTATCATTCATTCATTCAACAAATGTTTTCTGAACATCCGACATGTGTCAGGAACTAGGCTAATTACTGAGGAGTTGCAACCAGTTCATTGATGTGGTCACTGTTCTCGTGGGGCTGATATTCTAGTTACTGGAAATGGACACCATATAATACAATCCCACCACTAGATGAAGTGAAAGAGAAGATTTCAAACAGAGATATAATAGGGGGATTAGTTTAAAGGTTCGTTGAAGAAGTAATGCAGAAGCAGAGACAGGATGAATACGCATACACAAGACAAAAGTAGGAAAAGCAGAAAATAGGCCCAGCCAGATAGAAAACTTACACAAAAATTTCTCAGGCATAAAAGAGCTTGGCACACATGAGGAAGAAAGAATAGCTAGGGAGGGAAGGAGAAACCTTTTCTGTTTGGGCCCTGGAAGCTATGTTAAGGATTCTGAACTTTATTCTAAAGTTTTAAGAAGAAATGGATTTTGCACTAAAAGGTTATTTTCCTTTCAACAAAGAATAAGTTGGAGGGTGTCGAGATGGAAGGGGGTGACTGGTTAGGAGACCGTCTCCTTATTAAGTGATAGTAGTGATAGAAATAAAGAAAAATAAATAGAAAATGAATAGATGAGAAACACATTCTGAAGGCAGAGTCAATAAGAGTGGGTGATGAATTGTACACAGAGACTGAGGGAAAGGGGGCTCCAAGGTTGATGCTGACTTTTGGGATGGACATCTTGGAGTGGAGCCATCTAAGCAGACCGGAAAATCAAAGGTGAAGAAAAGGGTCTTTTGAACTTAGCATTCTTTTTTGTTGTTGCTGTTCAATAACTTTCTAAAATATCCCTATCACTTCAAACCAAATAGGGAAGAAACACTGAACGTTGTGTGAGTAGAAAAACAAATACCAGTATAAGAAATAAGACCTTATATCTGGTGAGAAATGACATATTCGTCTACAACATATAAAAGCCTTAATTCTCTAGAAGGACGATGTGTGGTTTTTGTTGTTTTTTTATATTAAATATAATTTATTGCCAAATTGGTTTCCATACAACACCCAGTGCTCATCCCAACAGGTGCCCTCCTCAATGCCCATCACCCACTTTCCCCTCCCTCCCACCCCCCATCAACCCTCAGTTTATTCTCAGTTTTTAAGAGTCTCTTATGGTTTGCCTCCTTCCTTCTCTGTAAATTTTCCCCCCTTCCCTTCCCCTATGGTCTTCTGTTAAGTTTCTCAGGATCCACATATGAGTGAAAACATACGGTATCTGTCCTTCTCTGACTTCACTTAGCATAGTACCCTCTAGTTCCATCCACGTTGCTACAAATGGCCAGATTTCATTTTTTCTCATTGCCACGTAGTATTCCATTGCGTATATAAACCACATCTTCTTTATCCATTCATCAGTTGATGGATATTTAGGTTCTTTCCATAATTTGGCTATTGTTGAAAGTGCTGCTATAAACATTGGGGTACAAGTGCCCCTATGCATCAGCACTCCTGTATCCCTTGGGTAAATTCCTAGCAGTGCTATTGCTGGGTCATAAGGTAGATCTATTGTTAATTTTTTGAGTAAACTCTGTACTGTTTTCCAGAGTGGCTGCACCAGTTTGCATTCCCACCAACAGTGCAAGAGGATTCCCATTTCTCCACATCCTCGCCAGCATCTATAGTCTCCTGATTTGTTCATTTCAGCCACTCTGACTGGCATGAGGTGGTATCTCAGTGTGGTTTTGATTTGTATTTCCCTGATGAGGAGTGACGTTGAGCATTCTTTCATGTGTCTGTTGGCCATCTGGATGTCTTCTTTAGAAAAGTGTTTATTCATGTCTTCTGCCCATTTCTTCACTAGATTATTTGTTTTTCAGTGTGGTGTTTGTTGAGTTCTTTATAGATGTTGGATACTAGCCCTTTATCCAATATGTCATTTGCAGATTTGAATTAAATAAAGTACATTGGCTACTATGTGGTAAATGGATCTGAAGGGGCAATGGTTATAACTGGAAAACCAGTTAAGGATATCTCAGCAGCCCAGGCAAGATATGATATTGGTCTATGGTTCTCTCAGTAGAGATGGGCAGATGGACAGATTTGAAGGAAATGAAATTGATAAGACATGCTGTTGTTTTGTACTTGGGAAACATGCATCCATAATTGTCATTTGTAAACAGTATGACCCAACCATAAGCAATACTAGTGGTTACTCCAACTATAAATTAACAATAACATCAATAATATGTGAGGTATCCCTATACCATATTTTATAGGGTAACACACTCGTCTAGAAGATAATGTCACAGCTATAACTACAGATTGTTTTTTTTTTAATTTTTTTAACGTTTATTTATTTTTGAGACAGAGAGAGACAGAGCATGAACAGGGGAGGAGCAGAGAGAGGGGGAGACACAGAATCCGAAACAGGCTCCAGGCTCTGAGCTGTCAGCACAGAGCCCGACGCGGGGCTCGAACTCACGGACCATGGGATCATGACCCGAGACAAAGTCGGACGCTTAACCAACCAAGCCACCCAGGCGCCCCAATAACTACAGATTCTATTAAAAGATACATTTTATTCCCGTGGCACTTTGCAAACTGCTTTTATAAACATCACCTCCAGGGGCTCCTGGGTGGCTTAGTTGCTTAAGTGTCTGTGACTCTTGATTTCAGCTTAGATCATAATCACACTGTCCAGTCTGTGAAATCAAGCCCCGAGTGAGGCTCAGTATGGAGTGTGTAGCCTGCTTGGGATCCCCCTCTCTCTCTTTCTCTCTCTCTCTGTCTTTTTCTGTCTCTCTCTCTCCCTGTCCGTCCCCCTCCTCTCTCTCAAAATACATAAATGAACTTAAAAAAAATTACCTCCATTAATCCTCAAGCCAGTTTTGTGACATTAGTCTGACTGTTAATACGTTTTCAGTTGGAAAAAAAAAAAACCTGGTAAGTGGAAACAAATAAACAAACAAAAGCCCCTGATGTTTGAAAGGTTAAAATACTTTTCCACCATCGAAGACATAGATTAGAAAATGGCAGATTTTCTGTGGTTTTAACATTTCCACAAATTCTTTAATATTCTTTCCTTCAAGAAGTGAGCGTGAATCCCTATTCCAGTGTATAAACTGGGATGTTGCTGAAAACAAGGTGGGAATGATGGCATGACTCTGAGATGAGGGTGTAAAGGACACTGGGGTTTCCTTCTTGTGCACCCTCTCTCTCCTTTAGACCATTCACTCTGGGGAAGCCAGCTGCCATCTTGTGAGGAAACGGGCAGGCTGTGGAGAGGCTCAGATGGCAAGAAACCGAGGTAGCAATCCCATAGCCAGCAAGCAACTGCGGTCAACCATGTGACTGAGCTGATGGAACATGATGCCTGTGGCCCTACCTGATAGCTTGCCCACAACCTCACAACACCCCATGCCCAAACTATCAGCCAACCTGTTTCAGATTCCTGATCCTCAGAAACTGTGCAAGACAACACATTTGTAGTTTTAAGCTGCTGAACTTTGAGAGTAATTTATTACATAGCAATAGATAACTACCATAACCTGGGTCACAACAACTCACTCCTTTCTTCTCAACGCAACTACCTGCAAAACCATGATTTCGATGTCACATCAGTTGGCCGGGAAAGGCCACGGCTACAACCATAACTGCCGTGAACCACATCACTTATGAATCTCCTCAAATGAGTGAGGTAAGGTGAAAATATATGAAGCCGAGGGACATCAACTGAATGAACTCTGTTCTAGTCAACACTATAGATTTGGGTTTGTGTTTTTTGTTTGCTTGTTTGTTTGTTTTGGTTTTTTGACTAGCAAAGTATTTTTGAAAATTTCCATTTCCGTTTGTTTACGCAGGCACATAGTCTGTAATTTTTTCACTCCAGCTAGGTGCTCATGCACATGTAGGTTACGAGTCTAGTTTCAGAATATACTTTATAACCAGATTATTACAAAAATGTCATCACTCTCTTACATAAAATTCTCTCTTTTTTAAAAATTACCTTTCTTAGATTTATTGAGATATAATTAACATGTAACATTGCATAAGTTTAAGGTGTACAATGTACAGTTATATATTGCAAAATGATTACCACCTCTGAGTTAGCTAATACCTGCATAATATCACATAAATACCATATCTTTTTGGTGGTGAGAATATGTAAGATTTGCTCTCTTAGCAACTTTCAAGTTTGTAACACAGTATTGTTACCTATAATTACTATGCTGTACATTGGATCGGTAGAGCTTACTCTAGAATAAGCTTCCATATAACTGGAAGTTTGTACTCTTTGACCAGCACCTCTCTTTCCCTCCCTGCCCCTGGTCACCATCATTCTCATCTCTGCTTCTATGACTTTGATAAAATGCCCTATTTCTAAGGGGCCTCTGCCTATCAGGCTCCAAGCATATCATCAGACACACTGTAGACCCTCAATAAATATCTCATATAAATGATTCATTGGTATCACTTTCACCTGGGAAGAACATCAACGTATGGAACAAAAACTGTGAGTGGTGGTGTCCTGTGTTCTTTTCTTACTTTCTCCAGGAAGCCCTAAATTCATCCTTTGTACCTGCTTTTTAGAAGGACACCAGTGAATTTCTTTTTATGTCTTGGGAAAGAGGACTCCCCATTTCTTTAGAGCATCCCACCCACTGTTTGCTTTCTTGTTATCACATTACAATAATGAATACTATCATAGCACATCAGAGAAGGGAAAGAACTTAAAGCTCAACCACAATTAATTTTGTATCACCTCAAATGGATATAGATTTGATCTATAAAGATATATGGGGGCTAAAAATACTTTGGGAAAAAAGATTTCATTGTGTCCCTAATGCCATGATCAATGAGAAAATATTCAGCCATGACAGCCTCTCATTCTTTTCCACTGGTAATGAGAGCAGCTATTTATACATAGTCTCAATAATTGTTTAATTGAATGAATAAATTAACAAACAAATACAGAGAACTATTTTATGCAAATAACATTAACAGCAAATTTTAATTGGACACATGGGTACACACATTCGGCTACTAGCGTGTCAAAAATTCTTCCAGCAACTATACAAGACTGGCAGATACATACATTGATAGATGCATAGAGATACTGTGTTGGATACCAAACAGGTATGAGGCGTAACTATGCCCATAAACTCATGATTTGATCAGACAGCAAGAGAACTTAGAAAAAGAAACAAAAACACAAATGAATCAAGTTCTAAAGAATTAATCACTTAACGCCAAAGGAAACTGGGAAATAGATTAGGTATCCTGTAAGTGTGTACAGGAAGTTCTGACTTAAGCAGGACTAATATTAAAAGTTCATCAAGGACAAACGACGACCAGTGTTAGAATATTTGGTACAGGAGTAAAAAAAAAAAAAAAATGAGAAAAGAGACTTGGATATGCATTTGTAAGGACATGTGAAGAGGAATTCCTGTGGTTGGGGCTGACAGCATTTGTAAAAAGCCATAGTGAAAGGCAGGTTAGTATCACATAACCCACAATGCTTATTTGACGAGCATGGAGTTAAGTCTGAGAACAGGAAGAAAATGTTGCACGTTCCGAGCAAGGCCGTATGAGGAAGAAGCCCCCCGCTACTGTAAACAGAGAGGTATAGTCTCAGCAAATCGGTAGATCCTTAATGTCTCATTAGACAAACAAAATGATCTCGGTCATGGATTAAACCACACCTGTTACATGTAGGAATCACCTGGCCATAGTATCACAGATCTCCCTTTCCTGAGTGTCAGGCATTCCACCCTCCAAAGGGTGACAAGTCAGTTTTTCAAGTAGATTCGAAGGCTGTGTCTGTGTAAATGAATAACTGGAATCTGAACATGATAAGAAACTAAAGAGTGTCTTTAATTTAGCTTGTGTCTTGTGAGCTCCACTCCCAGACCCTGGGTCCATCTTGCAGGCATAGTTCTGGTTAAAGTGAAAAAGGCTTATTTTGAATTCTGACTCTGTGGTCTGATTTACTGAAAATGTAATCCTATGAGAGGGTTTGGGGCCCATTAATTGGGAATTGATGACAGAGAATTGATGTTCATCTTGCCACTTCTCTGGAAAATGCATCAGAAAAGGAGACTACAGATTATCATTACGCAGGAGGCATGGTTGCACCATGGTCAATGCATATCTGGCATTTACGCTTCAATATCACTGATTAAGATTTGTCCCATATAGAGTAATTTTCAGAAAGACTAATTTTTTGAAGATTAACTTTTTGAGTCTGGCTGTAATCTTTCCATAATGAAATAATAGAGAGAGCTATAATGTATATGACTATCCATCAGATAAACAGTATTTCCAATATTTCTAATTCTTATCCATAAAATGTCCTACTGGCCTTCTGATAAACCTTTGGAAAACATGACAGCATTGACAGGAAAATGAAGTCTACTGCTAGAACTCAAATATAAATACTCATGATACTAAAAACCATGTGCCACTTTGTATGACATCAGATTTTATTTAACTCATTCTAAATATACCAATATTTTCCTACCTGAACAGGTGTTTCAGAATTCACAGTATTCTGCATTTTTAGTGCAGTAACAGTCAAAGCCGTAATTTTTATCACTGACAGAGGAATTGAAAAGTTTATACACACAGGAACGTTGAGTAGTTAATATTGATGAAAAATAGAATGCTTTATTTGAATTAATTTTCCACTTATACGAGAATCAACTAGAGAACCTTCAACTCATGTTAGTAAAACATCTCTATCATAGGTCTTACCAATAAGTATTTAGGCTAGCATACCAAATTTAGTTTTCCAATAATAACTGAGACTTTGGTGACCCCTGAATTTCATCAGTGTTCTTGCACAGAACTGGAAATGTGTCCACTGGTCAAAAAAAGAGTGCCCCGGAAAAACTTGTGGTAGTGTTTGCAAAAATGACTGCAACAGCTGTTGGCAATCTTAAGGCTCACTTCATGTTGCTCTGGCAATCCTCCTATGGAGAGGTCAAGTCTATTTCAACACCACTTGCAACTGGATTAGCCTTGTGACTTATTTTCACCAATGGAATGTAGCAAAAGTGACACGTGGGGCTTGTGTGGTTGGGCCTCTGCTTTTGTTTTTTTGGAACTCGGCCTGGAGACCACAAAAGGCATCTGGTCTATCCTACTGGGGGTAGAGGGCCCATGAGGAGACAGAAGACTGAGCCACTGTAGCCCGCAGCTTGCACCAGCTACCAGACATCAGAGCGAGGCATCATCCACCCCAGCTGTTAGCAGCAGTATGTTTCCTGCATTGGGACTCTCTGAATCAAATCCATGAATGCTCAACTCTGTATTTTATTTAACCTCTTTTTGCCCTTCATTTTCTGCTCTGTAAAATGAGGAGAACAATGCTATTTACCTGCAGCGTGGTTGAGAATACTCAACGACTAAATGTGATGAAATATCTTAAAAAATTACCCGGGATAAAGCAAACATTAATAAAATGTTAGCAAGCAACATTATTGTTGTTGTTATTGCTGCTGTTGCTGCAACGTTGATTTGTCTTTTACAGAAAACAAACAAACAAACAAACAAAAAAAAAACACTGAGACTCAGAGAGATTACATGTTTTTCCCAAAGCCCAAGAGCTGTGGAACTAAAATCCAGATCCAGATTTTTTGTTCCAGGGTCCAAGTCATTAACTACCACAGTTCTATATTCACGCTGTGACTCTGCTTTATTCAAGACACCTTGTGCCAACCATTGTGGTCAATGATTTCATATATATAATATCATTAATATTTTAATTAGCTTAGTGTAACTAAATTAAGCATTTTAATATGACTTGGCACAACATGCCAGGCTCCCTACTTGTCTGGCATTATCTTCTATGACTCCTTCCCTCCTACTCACCCCAGATTTCAACCCATATTTTCTGTGCCATCTCTGTGTGCTATTCTCTCTGGTTGTGATGATCTTGCCCTCCTATTTCTGTAATAAGTTTTACAGTTACTTTTACTATCTGGTCCGCCCCAACATTTCCTCCTCTGTGAAGGGCCACATTGTTATTCTTTGAAGGCTATTAAGTATTCTCTCTGCTCCTATAGTTATTATCATTGCCAAAATGATATTCGGTTTAGAAGTTTTGTTTAATTATGTGTTTCCCACTAGACTGTGAGTTCATAGGAAGCAGGGCTGTGTCTTACCTATCTTTATATTCATGGACTTCAATAAATACCCACAGGATATACCCATTTTTGTGGCACAATGCATACAATTTAGGTTCATATGCCTCCTTTCTTGTGTTGGTATTTGTATTCATTTTTTGATGTTCTATAGTGAAAACTGCCACTTTAGATTCTAGAGGAGGATACTGGTTCAATGTAAAAACCCGGGTTTAGAGTCAGACTGTGGGGTGCCTGGATAGCTCAGTCGGTTAAGCGTCTGATGCTTGATTTCAACTCAGGGCATGGTCTCATGATTCCTTAGATGAGTCCTATGTGAGACGCTGTGTTGACAGCATGGAGCCTGCTTGAGATTCTCTCTCTCTCTCTGTCTCTGTCTCTCTCTCAAAATAAATAAATAAACATTAAAAGAAAAAAAGAGTCAGACTGTGCTCAGACCAACTCCATCAGTTTTTAGCACGGCTGCCTTGGACAAGTGGTATCGATGCTACACTTGAGTTTCCTTCTGTACACTGGGAAAAAAAGAGCTATAATGCAGAATTCACCTATGTATATGTATCCAAATAAGTATGAAGGTGAATTGCATCAATATATATAAAGTGAATTCAGTATGTAATGGCTTAATTTTCTGTAGAAATTACTATCATTAAGGAAGACTTTATGAGTAAAGCTTCGTTTTGCAAGTTTTGTTCTGCTGTCCTGTGAAAATTAGTTAAGTACATTCTAGTGAATGTACTATTTTTAAAACTTAACTAATTTGCTTTTCTCTGTATTGTTGTTATTGTTATTATTTTGTTCTTGAATGTTCTGATCTTTCAAAAACATGGCATAAGTCAACTCAAAAGTTAATATTCTATAAATATAAATAAAATAGTGAAATACCTAGGGGTAAATTTAACCAAGGAGGTGAAAAACCTGTACTGTGAAAACTAAAAAAACACTGATAAAGAAATGGAAGATGACACAAACAAACGGCAAGACATTCCATGCTCATGGATTGGAAGAAACAATATTGTTAAAATGCCCATGCTACCCAAAGAAATCTATGGATTTCATGCAATCCCCATCAATATACCAACAACATTTCTCACGGAAGTAGAACAGACAATTCTAAATTGTGTATGGAAGTACAAAACACCTGAAGAAGCCGAAGCAATGTTGACAAAGAAGAACAAAGCTGGAGATATCACAATTCCAGATTTCAAGATATACTAGAAAGCTTTAATAATCAAAACTGTATGATACTTGCACAAAAATAGGCACATGGACCAATGAAACAGAACAAGAGTCCAGAAGTAAACTTGTGCATGTATGGTCAGTGAATCTACAACAAAGGAGGTGAGAACGGAGAGGAGACAATCTCTTCAACACACAGTGCTGGGAAACTGGGCAGCTACATACAAAAGAGTGACACAGGATCATTTTCTTACACCATAAACAAAAATAAATTCAAAGCAGATTAAAGACCTAAATGTGAGACCTGAAACCATAAAACTCCTGGAAGAAAACATAAGTAGTAATTTCATTGACATTGGTTGTAGAAATATTTTTCTAGATATGTCTCCTCAGGCCAGGAAAATGAAAGCAAAATTAAACTATGAGGACTGCATCGAAATAAAAAGCTTTTGCACAGCAAAGGAAACCATCAGCAAAATGGTAAGATAACCTACTGAATGGAAGAAATATTTGCCAAGATATATTCGATAAGGGGGTTACATTCAACATATTTAAAGAACTTATAGAACTCAATGCCAAAAAGCCCCCACAAATAATGGGATTAGAAAATGGGTAAGAGGCCCGAATAAACATTTCTACAAAGAAGACACACAAATGTCAGACACATAAAAAGTTGCTCACCATCACTAATTTAATGGGGAAATACAAATCAATACCACAATGAGATAGCACCTTACATGTGTCAGAACAGCTAAAATCCAAAAGGCAAGAAATAACAAGTGTTATTAGGATGCACAGAAAAAGGAACCCTCATGCACAATCAGTGGGAATATAAATTGGTACAGCCACCCCTCCCAATCTTCAGGGTACATGGACTCGATTCTACACTGGATTTGACTCCTTTACCCCAGTCACTTTGTGAGAATGGAAAATAAAATAGTGCAGGTGGGTCACAGAAAACATTTTAACTAGTAATAGAAACAATGTAGCCAGGGCATTTCTGGCTTTAAATTGATTAAGGACTTAAAATAACTGGAAACTATGCTAATGACAATATGTATCCCTTTGCAAAGGGTGTGTGACAAACATGTAAGTTCAAAAACCTGTGTTAAGTACTTCAGCTGATGTCTAATTACTTTAACCATCTTCAGGGGGATTGTACCTTTCAGTATTTCACTACAGAAAATACAAATATTCATTTATTGCCATGTTTGTTAAAATGTTTGAATCAGTACCCTTGTGTGGAAAAGGTACAGAATAGTACAAAGGAATCAGAGATTTTCCAATGACTTTAGAAACAGGATGACCTGATGACAAATGAAGGCTCTACCTAAATCCAAGTTGGATGTTGAAATCAGAATTTGCTTCAGTTTTGGAAGATGTCACACCTAAGTCCCCATACTATCTTAGAGCTATTTATATAATTCTTAAACAGAGCAAAACAAGTGTGTGAGGATATAATAATGAAGTGCAATCAAGACTTCTCTAGGTTTGTTTTCTGTGTGTGTGTGTGTGTGTGTGTGTGTGTATGTGTGTGTGTGTTCCATGTGGTCAAACTCCCACTCACCAAGAATTCTTCCTTCCCCCCCCTTGAAGGGAGCTGAGAGAATTACCTATTCTGCTCAAGGGTCTAATATATTCTGAAACAAACTTATGAATTACAATGAAAAGAAGCACTCAAAACCAAACAGAATCAATGCACAATATTAAGGAAATAAAAATAAATTAAATTAAATCAGAATTCTGGTTTCATCATTTGCAGACTAAGAGGAACTTGGAAATAAGTGGGATCAACCCCATGTTTTGGAAATGGGAAGATAACCCTTCCTACAAATAAAATCTCTAGGGTTGTCAAAATCTCCTTTTTTTACTACTAAGGAAACTTTGGGTTATACAGTGCCAGTCTTTACATTCACATTAAAGTGAAAATATTCATAGGAAGTACTGACATGTTAAATTGTTATCACACTTCCATAAAGTGTGAAATCTCAAGAGACAGCTTTGCAGTGTTAGAAGGCCTACGTTCAGATCGTGATGATACCACTTATGGATAAAGAGATCTGGGTAGGTCATTCTTCCTAGGAGAACCTGTTTTCTCACCTGTGATATGGACATATTAAGAATGTGTGGCTCATCGAATTTTTGTGTGGCTCAATTGGTACGACGCATGGGAATATGATTTTTGACTGTAAATGAACATACCAGTACTATTTGTATTAGTTTTCCTAAGAGCAGAACACTGAACAATTTAGCATTTTGATGAAAAATGTAGAGTATCTTTGAGGAAATATAATGTGGAGATCCACAGGCACAAATGCATGGAAACCTCTGATTAGTAAAATTGCAGGGAAGGGTAAATATAGGAATGGATATGGAGGAGATGAAAAATGTCAAAAATAGTTCTTGCAGAATTCTCCCAAGTGGCCATGTTAATATCCAGTTTTGTCCATATGATTTTCCTTCCTTCTTGGTCAGGATTCCATTTTTGTTTCTGTGCAATTATGCCTTGCATACATCTTCAGTGACATTATTCTTGAATTTGCTTCTGTTACAGACATCTCTAAAGCCACATTTTTAGTAGTCAGATGGCTGCATGTGGTTTCAGAGACAGTGGCCCGTGCTCTTGCTCCTAGTATTTTCCTATACTCTAAATAACAAATTAAATATATAAAAATACATGGAAGATATATTCAGATATACGTGACCTGGAAGAAGATGACTCTGTTCTGGTCTGGGTTAGTCTGAGATTTCCCTCACGCTACTCATGCATAAATTTATTCACTGGATTCACATCTGAGCAACTATTTAAGGCTGGTTCACATTGAACAATACCTGAACCAGGCCAATCTTCTGGTTTCATACCATTCAGAAGTTACTGCACAATCCATAAGCAAATCCAAATGATCCATTAGCCATTTGTTTATTCATGCATTCAATGAATATGCAAGGATTCACAATGTACCTCACCCGGCTTTTGGAATAGGAGACATAACAGTGTGCGACCAAAAGAGAAAGCCCTGGCTCTCATGGAGCTTACATTTGATTCTCCTTTGTCTTTTCACGAAGATACACAAAAACATCCAAACGTGGTGCTTCCCAACACCACAACCCATGATGAAGGAGCAACTCAGGAGGCAATGTGTTTACTGACTTGATCTAAGGGAAACCAATCCAGTTTGGCCAATTATCTCTGTGAATTATATCTGTGAAGATGTATTGGGTTAGTTCGATTGTAACTTTTAAGAATATGAATTAAAACACAAAGAGACAATGCAGAGAACACAAGAATGGAGATTAAAAGGAAATGAAGTAAAAAGAGATTTTTTTAGAGAGCAGAGGTCATGCTAGGAGTCAGTAGAAAGCCGGGAAAGAACAAATAAACCATGAAACTGAGGAGAGCAGAAGTTAGGGAAACCAGCAGATGGAGACGTGCTCCTGAGATACGTACAACCCCCCAGCATTCTAGAACTAGGCTTCACCTGACCCAATCATAAAACAATTCATACACTTCTTGAGGAGCGGCTTTCATATTATTTCTGCTTTTCCTGAGGAATATTACTGGGAAGCAATGCATATGTGTCCTTATAATAAACTCTGATTATTGGTGCTACCTTGGGTTGGATTTCTTCATCTTGCAACAAATAGATTAAATTAAACAAAGGGAATATCTGCTAAAGGTGCATATAATTATTCCCTTCCATTTCAACTATGCACCCCTTCACATTTTATGCATTCATTAATATGTACATTTATACAGATGACATGGAGAACAAAATCCTGGAAAAAATTGTTAGAAAATGAACAATGTTTCCTTGATAACGCAGTATCCTTTTAAATGATAATTTATTTCAATTGGTCTATTCAAGAGGCTACCATAACTGCTTTATAAATAAATGGTGTTCAAGTGACACTGAGAACAAAATGCTTAAACATCCTTGATCTACAAAAACCAGAGGAGATACTGAAATGTTATGACAGTTCAGGTTTCTACCTGATTTAGCATTATTTTCAACGGGCCCCACTACTGTACCGCAGAGCAGAAATAAAGGTGGAGAAGACCAGTGACTGGTTAGAGGTTCCAGATTTCCCCTAGTTAGCATCAGACACAAAAAAAAATCCATGAGAGATGTCAAGTTTTATGTTGATAAATTCTACATAATGCACAGACTTGAAATCTCCTGAAAAAGTCAATACCATGGAAGGAGAGCAGTGTGGGGCACCTGGACACACGCACACAGAAGAGGTTCTAAAACGTGGGTGATACAGACCAGACCAGAATCCTGGAGATCATTTTTCTGGCCACAAATCTGGAGGAAATTAGAAATAAAGACCTGGATTCCACACTGTCTTGCTTGTTGTTGGTGCACTGTTTGGTGCTCTGATAAGTGTATATATTTTGGACGCATGCCATTATTGATGCAACAGCCTTTCTCAATTTTTTTTTTTAATTCTTCACAAAGTTTTCTTTGAAAATCATTTGAGTTTTTACAGAAATCTAGGCAGAGTGCCCCCCTACCTGTCTATGTTTATTTAGCCCCCAGAATGAGCGGAAGAGGTAAGCATGCCACCGTTGATGAATTCAGTTTAGATGTACTATTGTTACATAACACATATTGGAAGTTTCACTCCGAATTTTTATGAAAAAACAGAAAGGGTGAAAATAGTCTTGCATCAACACCTGATAAAAATATTAACATAAGAGAGCAGATTCAATGCTTTTTTATATATTGTCACTTAACACAAATAATATACATAAAGCATGTGATCTCAGGTTTCTTAGATACCAATATGATCATCATGTCTTTTCCTTTTTCTTCATATATTTCTATCATGCCTATCTCCAAAAATGCTGTTATACCTAGAAACAGCTTCATTGTTTTCCTCTTTGTGTTCAACTAAATTAGAAGAAAACAATCTAAAGCAGTTTTAGGGAAAAATTGTTTAAACTATACACTCTCAAAAAAATAGGCCCTAACCACTTTCCAAACTAATTAATCAAAATATGAAAACAAATAATTCTGGGCAACATGCAGTTGCCAAACTACTCGGTGTCTATCAATTGTTGTGAGCAGTTTTATATAATCTGCAAATAAAAATACAAGGCCTATTTCAATGATTCCATTAAATCCTTCTCCTGCTTTTAATAAAAACATGTCATGTTCTATTTCTTTCTCAGATTAAATAGAATTTTGTTTGTGTTTGGAGTTTGACTCTTTCAACCTCTGTTCTTATTCTCCAAGATTGAAGTTATTTTTTTTTTTTCTGATTATATTCAATCCAAACCTCACATGATTTGCAGAAAACAGCTCCTGTTTGGATAGGGATTATGTCAATACAGGAAAAAGAGGGCAACTTGCACATATGAATGGCTATTGTATGCACTTACTAATGGTATTTTCTCCAGTTCCTGGATGCTAACTTTATAGTTTATGTTCTGCTCAAGATGCCTTTCAATGCTGTCCCTAAAAAGACAGTTTCTAGAATTCTATTTTTCTGCAGGGTGGCCAATTCTGTATTAGCCCTCACGCCTATTTTATCAGTAAATGGAGAGGCAGTAGAACATTGTGTTTGGGGGGGGCAATCTTTCAGCCACATTGTCTAGGTTTGAATATCACAGTCTGGCACTTGTAGGCTGAGACGACTTGGGCAAGTTACATGCCATTTTCTGGCTTTCAATTGCATCATTTTAAAAATAAAGATGATAGCAATAGCATCCATCTCATGCATCTCTGTGATTATGAAATGAATTTAAAATATACATAGTGTTGGGTCGCCTGGGTGGCTCAGTCGGTTAAGCGTCCAACTTTGGCTCTGATCAGGATCTCACGCTTGTGAGTTCGAGCCCTGCATTGGGCTCTATGCTAGCAGCTCGGAGTCTGGACCCTGCTTCAGATTCTATGTCTCTCTCTTTCTCTGCCCCTTCCCTGCTCGCACTCTGTTTCTTTCTCTCTCAAAAATAAGCAAACATTTAAAAAAAACCTGCTTAAAAAATATACAAAGTGCTTTGCATTATAATGTCTGCCTCATCCAGTGGGCCCCACCCAATAATCTGAGCAAGGAGGAGGGGGTAGACTGCCTGGTGCTGCACCTGGGGGGTTGGCTGGGGCGTGGGGGGGTGGAGGGCAGGGAGGTGCAGCTGGAAAAGATGAGCAGACAGGACATGGATGAATGGATGAGCTCTCAGTCCTAAACCAAGATGGCTTCCTACTCCCAACTGGCCTCAGCTCCCTGGCCCACCTGCTGCTGCTAGACATCATCGAATTCAAGGCATCCAGCTGGAAGATGACCTCAGCTGCCCACAAGTATTAGCAGAGCAAACTCTCTGACTGGCCTCCAGATCAGGCTTCGTCGTGAGCAGCACGAGCTTTTCATCACCCACCTCCCACCTTGGCCACAGACTCTTTGCCTCTCCCAAAGATGTCTCCCTTCTAGACTTTCAACAGCTCCCAAGGTGTCTTCCGCTTCTACCAAAGTCGTGCCCTAAGCACCTCCCTCCCTTATTCAGGGCCTGGGGCAGATACGAAACAGATCTGTCCCCATAGTCCTGTCAGCTTTTCTCTCCCATCACCTCCCACCTGGGCCAGGCAGAGAAGGGCAACTCCTAACAGCCACCACACCATGCAACCACTGGTGCAACAGCTATCTTGGTGCCTCAGGTCCCCCCATCTGGAAAATGGGTATCCATAGCCATTGGCGGGATGCTTTGGGATGTCAAGGGGTAGAAACAGAGCACGGGTCATACCAGAGACTGCTTTTCATACATTTTGTACAAGGACCACTTTGGAAACAAGTATATTTGGTTTCAATAAATGGCTGTACTGTATCACATGTTACACCAGTTCAGGGTGAGATTTTCTAAGAAACATTTTCTAAAACACACACACACCACACACTACAGACTGGTAGAACACATTTATAAATCACATATTTGACAAAGGAATTGTGTCCAAAATATATCAAGAACTTTCAAACGCAACAACAAGCAATCAAAAAATGAGCAAAAGACATGAACAGACATTTCATTGGCACTAGTACACAGATGGTAAAGAAGCACATGAAGAGACACTTGACACCATTAACTTAGATAAATGCACATTGAAACTATGATGACATATCACTGCACATCGATCAGAGACAAAAATGAATAATATAATTCTGAGCAGTGATGAGGATATGGAGCAAACAGAAGTCTTTTCCACTGCTGGTGGGAATGCAAATCTTAAAAATAGTTAGGCTGTTTGTAATTTTATAGTTTCATAAATTGTTAAACATGTACAGGCTCCATGACTCGGCAATCCCACTGCTGGGTATCTAGAGAATTGAAGACCTATATTCACATAAAATCTGTACACAAATATTTGTAGCAGCTCTGTTAATAATTGCCCCAAACTATAAACAACCCAAATCTCATTTCATTAGTAAGTGGATAAGCAAACAGTATTGCATCTATACAAGGGAATATTCTGGCCAGCAATAAAAGGATTATTAATAAATACAACAACTCGGATGAATCTAAAACACACTGTGTTCAGTGCAAGGTTACATACTGTGTGATTCCAATTATAAGACATTCTTGAAAAGATGAACTACAAGTATTGAAGAACAAATCAGTGGTTGCCAGAGACTGTGGGGGGAAAAGGGTAACTATAAAAGAATAGCACAAAAGACCTTTTTGATGTATACTTATTATGTTGGTAGTTACGTGAATTTACACGTGTTAAAATTTATTGAACTATATACCCCCCAAATTTCCTGAACACAGATTTTTTTCCACGGGTGAGAGTACATGCATATATTTAGGTCTTTTGAAGCATGTTCCCATTTTGGCTTTCAGAAGGGTTGAGATAATTTACTTTCCAATAAGCAGCACCTTACAGTGCCTGTATTCCTGTACTCTCAAAAATATACACAAAGTGCTCAACACAGTGCTCATTATGTGAGAGATGTGGAATAGGTGCTCAGTAAGATGGCAGCTGTTGCTGTTCTTGCTGCCATTGTGGTTGTCGCTATTATTAGTGTTATGGTGGAAATGCGAAATGTTAAAGCCAGTATGCTTAAATAATGTGGCCATTTCTTGACATGAAACGTACTCATCCGAGATCTGGCAGTTCCATTTGTGGGTATTTACCCAAGAGGAAATAAAACATATGCCCACACAAAGACTTTAGGCAAATATTTGTATCAGCTTTCTCCAAAACCGCATCAAACATGAAAACAAACCAACTGTCCATCAAATGGTGAGTAGATGAGAAAACTGTGGCACATTCATATGACAGAATACTAATCAACAATAGAAAAAATGACTCCTGATACATGCAACAACATGGACCGATCTCAACAGTATTATGCTAAATGAAAGAACCCAGGAGGAAAAGCCAACATATTATAAAATTTGATTTAGATGACATTCTAGAAAAGGTCAAACTATCAGAAATCTGATCTAAGTTTTCCAGGGGGATTGACTACAAAGGGCCATGAAGGAACTTTTGCAGAAGATGGAAATATTCATCTTCATTATGGTGATGGTCACATTACTACTATATTTTTCAAAAATCACAGAACTGCATAAAGAGTGACTTTTAATGTCTAAGAATTATACTTCAACAATCTGACACAAAAAATGAAGGTAGGAATATGTGCAGGTCAAATTACCACATGGAAATATTAATGTTGGCTTCCAAGGGCCATAGATAACACTCCTGTGAACTAAAGCCTGGGCTATGATTGGAATTTCTGATTCTTCCTTTCAACTTTATGTGAAAATCAAGCGGGGTCCCCAAAGTTTATAGCTGTTCCTAAAACACTGCTCCCTGAGCCAGACTATAAAGCCAGTTCTGCTTCAAGTCTAAAACTACCTCAACCCTCATGCTCTGTCAGAGAATTTGACTCAAGAATCCTGAAAGATTCAAAATTTATTCCAGTTTATAGAGTTATTGATAGGGGTCAGTTTAACAGCCTCAAGGAGTAAAAACAGCATTGAGCTAAGCAAGAAAGTTCATGGCAGCAAATGACAAAATAGTCTGCTGTCACTAAATTCATAAACTACGGAGGTTGAGAGCCAGAAAATTTTGTTGGCAACATCCCAATGAATATTGTCACAGCAGAAATTCAGAAACAATCGATTTGGAGTCACATACCTCTCTGAACTGGCTACACCATATAGCAGCAATTAGCCCTTCCCATTGAATTATGTCTGTTAACTTATTACCTTTTTAGCTGGAAGGTCTGTTTTATAAGCAACTAGCAAACTATATAGCATTCTTTGGGTTTATAGTGCCCTTATTTCATTTTCACCTTAAATACGATATATGGATGATGATGATGGTGACTGTTGTTATATACCAGATGCTCTTGTAATTGCTTTTGTAAATTTTCTGAATTGTAACACTTTTCTTTCGTTTTTCACATTTTTCTCATTTTCTATTATCTTCCTACATTTGATGTTCACAATCAGGCAGTCTGATTTGTGATGCAACTTTAAATTTGTCATATTTTTTTAAGGACTGAAAGTGTTCTACAATTTTGTGAAAGAAATAAAAATGAATATGACTTAAATAAGACAACTCATTAAAGTACTATGGATCATAAAGCTTAAGAAAACTGATTTTTCAAAATATTTGATCATTCAGTTGTATGTAATATTTAAAACTTGTAAATTTTCAGAAATTTATTAAGCAAAACAAAAATGAGTAACAATTTTATTCTGCTAAATTCATGCTTATTTTTTCACCTTTTTAAATATAATTTAATTTTAAGTATTTTTAATGTTTACATTTAAACAGACAACCTATGCCAAGAAGCCAGAAAACAAACATGCAAAATCTTTGAAGTTCTAAATGTAAAAAAATTTCATTTTATAGAAATTTTTGTTTCTTCCAATTGATTAGATCACTAAGAAATCAAGATTTGGGTTACTCTACCATGTAGATAATCCCAGACAGCTGAAGAGCTAGCAGAAGGATAATAAGAATTGTACAAACTGATTACACTTTTATGACCAGTTGCAGAAATGAAAGGATGTAGATTTCCATATTATTTCCATTTCATTGTTTTATAAGTATTTGTATATACTAACCAGTTTCCATTTTTCCTCCTCTTCTTGTTCCTTACATTTTTAAAGATTTTATAGGATGGGAAAATGGGATTGCAATTAAACTATAAGAGCTTCAATACAACCCCAGAGGTTTATTCAGTTACTCATGGGATTTGGGGTCTCCATTTTGGGGAAGAGAATAAAACACGAATGCATGGTATAGTTACATTATTTTGGACTAGATCAAATTGTTATATTTGCTATTTGGAAATTTCATTAATTGTAGAAGACTGTAAATGAGGATTGAATAGCCAAAGGTGTGGGCTGTTGACGATGCCTGGGTTAGTTCTCTCAATTTCCATTCCAACTTGCTTCTATAGATCTTCCTTGACTTGTGATGGGGCTACATCCTGACAAACCCACTGTAAGTTGAAGATATTGTAAGTGGAAAATGCACTTCACACATGGAAACTACTGAAATCATAGGTTAACCTAGCCTATCGTAAATGTGCTCAGAAAACTTACATTAGCCTACAGTTGGGCAAAATCATCTAACAGAAAGCCTATTTCACAGTACAGTGTTGACTATCTCACGTAATTTATTAAATACTGTAACGGAAGTGACACACAGAACGGCTTTATGGTCCAGAATGGTTGTCAGTGTGTCAGTTGTTCACCCTCATGATCACGTGGCTGACTAGCAGCTGCCGCGGCTCACTGCCACTGCCCAGCATCACAAGAGAGCATTTTACTGCATGCATATTGCTAGCTTGGGAAAAGATCAAAATTCAAAATTTGAAGTAAAATTTCCACCAAATGTATATTGCTTTTGTAGCATTATAAAGTCAACAGATAATAATTGGGGACCATCTGTAGTTGTAAAGTTAGAAACCACATTCCCCAAATCCCTTGCAGCTAGGGTTCTAGATATAAATAGGTTCCATCATGTAGATGTGCTCGTATGAACTTTGGAAGGCAAAAGGGGGTGGCAGGCATCATCCCCTCTCTGTGTGACGCATGTCAGTGTCTAGTCACCAGCAACCTGGCATAAGAGCCAGTTGTGGTGGAAATAGGCAGAACTAGTTTCTTAATCTCCTATCACAGCCACAGAAGTGATCTTTACTCCAATCATGAGACACTCCCTCATTTTCACTGCTCCTGCTCTTCTAGAAAGTTAGTAAAGCGCTCTATTCCATGTGTTAATCTTTTTTTTTTCTTTTTGAAATAATACTAGTGTTTTCTGTTTTTTTTCATTGAGCCCTGTGATACTAGAGTAATGCAGAGTTAAAAAAAAAAATAAAGGTGAAAATTCAACGGATTCAGAAGACAAAACATGGTACATACAGAAAAAGGAGCACAAAGTACTTACTGAGTAATATAATGAGGATTACATCACATATGTATTTTTTTCACAAAGTTCTTTTTTAGAAACCACTTTATTAAACTATGATTGACAAGAAAAAAACTGTGTACATTTAATGTGTACAACTTGATGAGTTTGAAGATAAGTATATACCTATGATACCATCACCACACCTGTGTCATAAACCTATCAATCCCAAAATCTTTTACTCACCCTCTTTATTTTTTAGTATTATTGTGTACATGTGCATGTACGTGTGTGTGTGTGTGTGTATGTTAAGAACACTTAACATAAGATCTACCCTTGCAAGAAGTTTTTAAGTATACAATATTATATTGTTAACTCAAAGCACTATGCTATACAGTAGATCTCTAGAACTTACTCATCTTGTATAATTGAAATTTATACCTGAATATTTCTACTTCTAACCAGCCTAAATATTTAATTTGCAAGGAAATATACAAAGTAACAAATTGCACAATGAAAGTAAAATACTATGCAGACATCTTATAGCAAAATACTCCCCACGGATATACACACTTCTAAATTATTACTTCAGTGAGCTGAAAATGTCTAAATCTTCTATGAGTGAGTTCTGACATCACCTGTTCAAGCACTACACATTGCAAATTCTCACAACTTATACCTGAAGCCAGAATGTGCTACACCACTACAGAGTTACTCATTTTCCAAGCCTGCACTGTTTGGGACTCAAAACAAATAGAAAAGGTGCCACTTTTGTGAACAGCACTCTTAGATAAAAACAATGTGTAACATGATAATAATTGTGCTTTGCTAATATCCCTAATTAGAATTTAAGTTTAGTGTAACATGATTTATTCTTTTATTTATTTATTTATTTTAAACATTTTTTATTTTTATTTTTTTATTAAAAAATTTTTTTAATGTTTATTTTTGAGACAGAGAGATACAGAGCATGAATAGGGGAGGGTCAGAGCGAGAGGGAGACACAGAATCCGAAGCAGGCTCCAGGCTCTGAGCTGTCAGCACAGAGCCTGACACGGGGCTCGAACTCACAGACTGTGAGAACATGACCTGAGCCGAAGTCGGACGCTTAACTGACTGAGCCACCCAGGCGACCATCTTTTATTTTTTTTTACCTTTATTTATTTTCGAGAGACAGAGAGAGACAGTGCACAAGTGGGGTAGGGGCAGAGAAAGAAGGAGACACAGAATCCAAAGCAGGTTCCAGACTCTGAGCTGTCAGCACAGAGTCCGACGCAGAGTTCGAACTCACAAACTGTGAAATCATGACCTGAGCTGAAGTCAGAGGCTTAACCAACTGAGCCACCCAGGTGCCCCAGTAACATGAGTTATTAAAATGAGAAGCAAAATAATAATATCAGTGACAAAATAGTCAAAGTGGTAAATGAACATCTTAAAATATACGAAATACTATGGAAATGTAATAAATATGGACAGAAAGGAAATCTGATATTCATATTAAACAGATTTTTTTCTCACAGAAAATATTGCATATGAAAATTTTGTCCATCTGAAATACTCATTAAATATAACATCACAATAATTAATCTAATGCAAGCCAGGCCACTCCACTCATTTCTGTTTTGAATTTGATATGAAGAAATAGAACCAGAAAACTCTCTGGTGATTCACACTAACGTGCATTCATTGTCAAAGGAAGAACTTTGCCAAGAACTTAAAAACAATTTTTGAAGGACAGTTTTTGGTTTTACAAGTATTTTGCTATTTTTCAGCAGCACAATAAAATTAATTAAAAATGTGTAATACCCATATGAAAATATGTCAATATGTACAAACAAAGTTTATGGGCTCAAAGTAAAAATTCAGTTTGGGAAAAATGAGGATAAAAATAGTCTATCAAGTATAAGTACTAAATAAACTTATTGAATCTTAAGAAATTAGTAAGAGTAGTAGCTTCTTTATTTGGCAATATTTGATATGAAAAAACTGGATTGAATTAAAAGACCTTTAGCATTATCACCAGAAATTTCAATTTCAATTTCAAAGTTTAATTTCAATCTTGCATTTGGCAAGAAGAACATGAAAGAGTTCTTAGGCTTAGAAAGTAATCACACATCAATTCCTATTTAAGGACATCAAATACTCTGGATTCTTATTAAAAGTAAGAAAGTTTTTACTAAATGAAAAAGAAGTGATAGATACTTTCCTGACATTTGTTACCATTTACTCATTTGTCAGTTTGTCCACAGTGAATATGATGACTTTGAAAGACCATTATCAAAAACTCTGTATCTGTAATTTATCATAACTGTTTCAAAGATATATTGCATATGAAATATTATATTTACAAAAGCAAGCTGATTCAAAATGAAAATATTTTATTTGTACAGTTTATACAATTTCAATATTAAAATTATTCTAACGTTTTGTGTTTTATCTTAATAGAATCAAGAAAACATAACATTGCGTTTTTCATCAATTTGTATAAATATATTCCAAATTCTCTCCAATTGCCATATAAATATTTTTATGTGTTCTACGTAAGATGGGTTGATATATTTTGGTCCAAAGTATAGGGAATGAACTTGAAGACACTGAATCACTCAGAGGAATTTCACACCTACGTGGAGATTAAACTATCTTGTTAAATTAATAGGTTTCTACTGTGAAGAGGTAATATTTCACACATCGTTGGTGTACAATCCTAATCTTGATGCACTTAAAAATATATTCAGAAATGACATAGACAACATTGAAAAAACCCTAACTATTTTGAACTACTTCATTCTATTGCAAAGAACTATCTTATCTGATGCTTCCTATCGATCTTCACCAACTATAATCACTGCCCATGTAAGAGACAGAGTGAACTTGTCTTAAGGTCTGCCTCCAAATTATATGACCCCCCCCCCAACAAAGTTCTGATTATTGTCATACTGCTTACTGAACCATACTGTTTTTTTGTTCTTTGTGTGTGTGTATGTGTGTGTTTTCCTTAATCAATGCTAAAATACTTCTCTTTGCCCAGGGGTCATTAATGACATCCTGGTTGATTAAATATTACCAACACATACATAATTTATATAGGCTATATATTATTATTGGCTTTGAAATTCTGGAAAGCTCTGTCCTTGATATTACATCAAAGTTGTTTCCTAAGAGTTAATATATCCCAAAGTGAAGTTTAGGTTAAGTAATTAAAATAAAATTTGGGGTTATTTTTAAATGTTTTGAATTATATTTATTTCTACATATAGTTTTTTTCCCCACTACAAATCCGGACTGCCTCCTATTAATTTTCAGCCTACAGGAGGCCGGCACCCTCTTCTTCAAGTTTATTCTTCTCTTTTACATAGGTAACAAAAAGTCTTAGGACTTGAGTTTGAATCCATGTAGGAATGACCATATTCTGCACAGGAGTAGTCACCAGGACTACTGGGTTTCTAAAAGGATCAACCTAAATTTGAGTTCTGTAAAATACTGATCAAATTAACAAAGGAATTTGGTTGAGAGCACCTGGAGATATTCCTTATAAAATTCCGGCTTTCTGACATTGTGTGTATCCTCTTAATTTGAACTAACTTCCTGTGAAATGTGGCTGAGGGCCGCCCTTCCTTTGATAGCTCCGAAGTAGGCCAGGAGTAAATGTAAGAAAATTGGGCTCTCCCTAAAATAACTTTTTACAAACTCTTTTGAGCTTATTTCTCTAAGGGGAGGAGATCCCTCCTTTAGATAGATTCCTACTTTTAAAAAGCTGATTCATCCTAAAGAAGGGAAGAAGCCTAATGAAAGGAAGAAACTACCACCATAAGAATCAGAATCATTCATGAAGAATTAAAACCACCATGGAGATAAAACCCTATGCAAAAGTTAACACCTTTTTATTCCAGGAAAATATCCTAGACTCTTGTAAGGAAACGATAATACCTCCTCAGTGGTGGGGAGGGGGAAGGGGTGGGGGGGAGGGCTACTTGGATTTAATTCTATAAATCATGGTTTCATTTGAACTAAATAATATATTAATGAATAAAATAACATTTAAAAATATTAAATGAAACCAAACAAATCATAAATGGTTAGTTTGCATTTAGAAGCCCAAATTATTTTTCCACAGCAATGTTTAGATTTCTACAGTGATGGACAAAACCTTTTATTTTTAGTCTACCAATCTGTACCACATTTGATTTGTATTGTTTGATGAACATTAAAATTCTCTATTGAAAATTATAATTCCTCTTTACCAGGGACTTTTATTTTCAATCTTTTTCCAACAGTGATAGCAACAGTGTCTTCAGTGTTCCATTTCAAAGTATTTATATTCCATGTTTATTCCCAGAGAAATAGAAGGCTTAGTCAACTCAATGTTATTTATTTATTTTGCTTTGATCTGTAGGTTGTCATGTAAACTAAGCAGCACATTTCTTTCTCACTTACATATGGGCTTGCTGACTGACAGAGCTCTCAGATTTCTTTGTGGCTAAGGAAAGTTATTTTTGATACAGTGTGAGATATTTTAAAAGAGTGTTTGAAGTGTTAAAGCAGATATCTGGGCCAACAAAAATGAAGATCATGTTCTTAATTTTGATCATTCCAAAAACTTGAGGCTGAGCTCTTTGGTATCAAAAGAAGCATTGTGAAAAGTATGCTATAAAAAGATGCTTATAGCATTTTGGGTTCTAAAAATTTGCTTTAAAAATTAAAACATTATCCTATGCCCCTAATGTGACTGTTAGGGTGTTTATTTATTTTTTCCTTTCAAATCATGTGTATGGTTTCACCTCTTTTGTCCTACATCTTGATTTCCTGATAGGTAGATCTCTGAGTTTTCTCATTCTGGATTCTAGATTGAGCCTTAATGTAATATAATAATAATAATAATAACATTTTTGCATTTAAAACATGCATTATAATGGTTAATCTACATGTTATCATTAATATTTAAATCATAATACAGGCACAGACGGTACCTCTCATATTAGTGGCGTTTAACAGAAGTCAAGGTGAAGTCAGAGTATAGAGAATCAAAGAGACAGATCTGCTTTATAAATAATACAGAATAAAGGCCATCAGCTTTATTCAACTTTACTAGCATAGCAGAACTAAATGAAAGAAATGGACATACATGATAAGCCAGGGATCAATGGCCTTTAATACTGCCCAAGTTAATGTGAATAGCAAGCTTGTCTGTATATGTAGCAAATTCTTGTCTGTCCTTCCTTCCTTCTTTCCTTCCTCTCTCCCTCTTCTCCCCGATGTTCCCTTCTCTTCCCTCCTTTCTTTTCCCTTTTGCTAACAAAAAGTAGCAAACCAAAGCTAAACACAGACATAACCTATGAGCCAGCAAATATACTCCCTTTAGAAATTTATACATATGTTAACCAAAGAACGTTTGCAAGAATGTTAATAGAAGCTATACTGGTCTGAGCCAAATCCTGAAAACTATACAAATGGTTATCTATAGTAAAATGTGTAAATTGTGATACATTCATACAATGGGATACTATACACAAAATCACAGGCAACTCTCATATACATATTGTTGAATGAAATAAGCCAAAGACGAAAAGAAAGTACATCCACCACATTTCTAGTCTTTGAAATAAAATAAATGCTAATATAATGCAGAGACATAAATTGGGATACCTACCTATATATCTATCTCTCTATTTATCTATCATCTTCCCCTCACTGTTTATTTCACTTAATGTTGTATAAATTATTTACATTTGTCTTTGAAGCATAATTTTTGAAATTCCATCATGTCAATGTATTATAATTTAAATGTCTGCATTTTTATTATTTCCTTTTTATTCTTGGAAGAATCATTCATGAATCAAAGACATACAGTTACAAGAGTCTTTATCTTTTAAGATTTTTGATATTGCCAACCAAAATGTCTACTCCAATCTATATTAACACTAACATCATGGTATATATTATTTTAAAAAGTCATCACAAGAGAATGTCTTTTTTTATCTCTCAATACACTTCTAAAAATCTAAATGTACAATATTAAGGTATCATGTCCCTTAAATCAAATATGGATTAGAAAATAAAGTGTCCCAAGAAAATAAAAATTAGTATATTATACCTTAATGTATTCTTAATTATATAGAATGAAACATTCTGACATATAGTCACTGGTAGTTATAGGTATAGATGTCAAAATGCTTGGTGTGAATTTTTAAGTACACACATAGAAACCAGGGAATAAAACTCAATAGTTTATTTCCCATTTTATAGAGAGGAATGGTAGCAAATTGTTTATTTCTCCAAAATTATCCACATGTGTTCACATATACCATGTTGATCAGAATCCTTCATTTTCATTTTCAAAATAAAATATTTGGCCAAAAAAAAAAAAGCATTTTAAACCAATTAGATCAATGTGATTTCTTCTTTCTTTCCACAAGAGTTGGCTGCTGTGTGTGCTATCTGAGTAAACAATCAGCAGCCCAAACTAATTCATAGATCTGGCAAATTCCAACGATGTGTACCAGCTCTCTGCTAATATTCTAAACGGCTATGAAATCATTCACTTTAAGCATTAATTCGTTTGCCTGCTTAAGTCACTGCAGTCTCAGGGAGCTTAGAAATGTGGAGGGTCACTAGAACAGCCAGGTTTCCAGTAGACAGAACCGAAAGACAGGGTATTCCAGATGTGTTACAGTAAATGAGAAAATCTGTCCAATATTCTACATTTTCACTGTCAGGTTCTTAATGTTTATATATTGTTTAGAAAAGTTAAGAATAAAAGGTATTTATGTTTTTTAAATATTTGGAAAAAATTAAATTATGTTGTTCAGGTTAGGCTTCATAAATATTAATTACTTCTAAGTATGGAACTTAATACCACTGAGAAAAACATCTCTAAAATACATATATAAAAGTATGCTTCTGTTTTACAAAGTAAAGACAGGCAGATCTGGTCCTGTAGAATATGACAATCAATAATTAACTTAAGTCTGTAGGATCCTGCAGTTAGGGGAAAGTGCCTCAGAGGTAAGGCAGTCTTTTGTGGACAATCGATCTTCAGTATAAAATTCACATTTCCTCCTCATGTCAAGAAAAAAAAAACAATTTCAGTATCTGAAAGAAATGAACATACTAGAAAGCATTATTAACTAAACCTATTTTTAGGCATTCCTACATTCTTTTTAATATAATAAGTAAATTGAGAGGACACTTGCTTTATGTCTTTGCTTTCTAAAAATCAACCAATATTTGACAGATGAGGAAATTCTTTCCCCAACTGGTATATACTAGAGAGCTAGTGAAGTAGTAACAGAAACAAACTTAATAGCTAAAATATAAATAACATCTACAATTAATTTAACATATATAGTTTCCCAAATCTCTCCTCTTTTGAACCATGCAAATTTTAATGTAAATCTGTGACTTTTAAAACTTAATGAAAAGTGTCAGTTCTGTAAATATTTATTGAGTGGCTACTCCCTTTTTATGTTCATTCCTAGTTGGAAAGACAGCACTATGTAAATTATAATCCAAAAGCTAAAATGAAGATTAGAGAGAAAAGGAGGGAAGGAAGGAGAGAAAGTTGTGGGAATAACTCGAAGAGTGAGACAATATTTTGATGGAGGAAGGATCTAGGAAGACGTTTCATGGAGAGGTAACATTTGAGCCAGACTTTGAAAGATAGATAGGACTCCAACATATGGAGCTAAAAGACAGACAGTATTTCAGGCATGGAAGGGTGAATGGGGAAATTTGTCCAATACTCTATATCTACAACACCAGGGTCTTAACTCTGAACCCCACCCAAGCCATCATTCACACTGCTGTGAGAGTGACCTTTCAAGGAGACAAAGAGCATCAAGTCACACTACCCACTGGCTGAAAATACAATAACAACCCTTTAGTATGTCACAATAACGTTTAGCATCAACTGGACTGTTTCCCTCTCCAGCCCCATCTCCCATTATTAGCTCTTCCTCCCCCGCATCCCCACTTACCCCAGACATACCAAACTACTGGTAGTGTCCCAAAGACACCATGGCATGGCATCGGCTTCATCTTCTGTCTGCAACGACCGTTTGCTTATTACTTATGTTCCTGATTTTTACACAACTCTCAGAACTAGCTTGACTGAAACTACAAATGCTAGGAAGCTATAACTAAAGTAAGATTAAAATTGCTCATCCATTAGCTTTTTTAGCTTCTCTCCCATAAGAGGAGATAAGGACTAGAATAGTGCTTATCAAATAAGTTCTGCTTATATGTTACCCTAAGCACACTTTTTAGCTCTAATGCCAATTGCATTTTCTGCTTGTTTCTCCCCTAGACCCTAATTACTGGCTGGCCTGAATTTTCTTCATTTAGAACCTAATACAAAATAGGAATTCATTTGTTTTGGTTGAATTGAGCAAAAATATGGAGGTGAGAGAATGCAGACATTGTCTGGGGATCAAGAATTGATCCTCTGTGGTTGAGGTACAGAAGAGGAATAAAGGGCCTTGAGAATGGTGAGGAAAATGGTTGACGGAAATAGTGGTTTGATGTGGAGAACTTCAAATGCCATCACAGGAAACTGGATCTCTATTCTATTTTCAGTCATTCTGGCAACTGTTTTCAACAGATGATTGATCCAGTTTATACTTTAAAATATTAAGTAGGGATGATTCATATAAAATTAGAGTTTTATGCTGAGAACAACTCACATTGCATTTATTACCTAAAGTCATGCTTATATATATTTTTGTCAACCATAACACATACATGCTACATGGAAGTCTCTTTAATTATGGTTGTTAGAGTCTCTCTAGAGTCTAGACACTCAATAAGAGATGTTGAGATTGAATTTCAAAAGAGTGTAAAACCTGTCAGAGTAGATTATATTTATTAGTAACAGACAACCTCAAACATTTTTTAAAGGCAATTGTTAACAAAATATATGACATAACATGGCATTCAATAAGACTTAGCAACTTTTAACTGCAAAAGGAACTGTAATTAATCAGTGAGCTATAATTTCTTAGGCACTGAACACTAGGCCACATTTTGTTCTTTTTCACTAATATTTGTGTGTGTGTGTGTGTGTGTGTGTGTGTGTGTGTGTGTGTGTGTGTGTTTAATTTATAACTGTATGATTTCAATTATCTGAGTGCTCCTTTTAGGTAGGTGTATTAGCATCTCTCATGATCATGGCCAATCAGTTTTAGAGTAAATAGCTTAGTGTAATTTTTACAGCATCTTTTGGTGATTTTATTCTATGGGATAGGCTATGGAGCTTGAGTAGATCTGTTTTAAACATTTTCACAGCAAGAAAATAGGATATGAGCATCTGAAAAATTCATCATTACTCTCCTTAGTCCTTCAAATAGCCACATCTTGAATTACTATTCTCAGAAAAAAGCAATTGGTCATCCAAGATATAATGATATGACTCTGGTGCGCCTACATGTATAGTATGTCAGAAGAAAAAAAAAAGATGAATCCCATATCCCAGAGTCTGCAGATTGCTAGTGTAAAGGAAGGTTAAAAGAAAACTAAAATGATTTAGAAGTAGTAATAGGTAGGGCACTCCAAAGGCATGAATCTGTGCTCCAGAGATTACTTCAAAATTGACTGAACTTATAACCACAACATAAAATGATTTTGTATTTAACATAGCAATAGTTCTATAAATTTATCTGCTGTAGGCATATCAGAATTTGATTTTGTGAAGTAAGTTATTCTGATCACATAATGCCTTCAGAGGTTGACTTTCACAAAAATAAAAAGACCTATTTCTCCAAGAGGGAAAAAAAAAAACGTAACTGAACCCATTTTCCATTATTCATTATCAAACTTCTCATCAACAACAGCATAGAATGATGGCAATCCTTATAGAAGAATATGATCTCTCAGCTACCTAGTTATTTTTCATTTTGCCCAGATGAAAAATATAAATAAATAAACATTTATAAAGAATCACCTGTGTATGTGCAGTCGGTCTTTATTTTTATGTTCTAGGTGACACCCTTGGATCAACTCAAACCATTAAGAGTTACTCATGTACCATTTCTCAATCTTCTCATAGATATTCTTTCCCTGACTTGCATTTTGGTAAAATACTATCAACCACTATTGAGTAGAGATACAAGGATATTCATATATTAATTATCACTGCACTTACTGTGGAGATAACATAAAAAACACAATCCCAAATATTTCAGAGTATCTTTTAATGAGGATTTCTGGTGGAAATTTCTCTGGCTTTTCCTAAATATCTGGTTTCTATTTATTTCATAGACATAGAGAATAACGTAATTAATCACGGTTCCTCTAATATACAATTGCTAAGAGGTCAATTTCACCTACTGATTTTTAGACTTAACAGAATGATGGTGGGTCCTATTTTTGCTGCACCCAAATTCCTTTTCCCCAAAGTGCATCACCAGCCAAGCTGCAAGGAGTTGTGGTTCCTCAAGACGGACAGTAGTATCTTCTACAGAGAGGTGCTGCTTGCAAATTTGGGGGAGCACTTTTTCATGACTAAGTAATATAGAGACACTTTTAGAATTTAATAGAAGGAAAGCAAGGAGGATAGATGTCCTGTGACGTGTTCCAAGCATGGCTTAAGAATGTCTCACCAACCACTGACAGTAAAATAGCCAGTCTTTAATAGCATTGTCTACAATGTTAACTTCATTTCACTTACCAATGCAAAGAAGTTTGCATTGCTTAAACATAACTAAATTGCAATCATACATAATGAGCAGAAATTTAGAATTTCTCATGTTTTAACTTTATCCTGAACTATTAACCATTTCAGACAATCAGATTGCCAAGAACCAAAAAGTTTTTTGTATTTACATCATCAATACAAAACACCATTATTTGTCAGTGTTTTAAGCTGTCACATGAATGACATTGGATTCACAAGTTTAGGGACAAACATCTTATTACTTAATTAGGTCTTCTCATATTTTGCTTGAGAATTTATATATTAAAGAAACTGCATATGTAGTTATATACAATTCCCCTTAATTTCTTTTTCATATTATAGTTATGGCCCTGAATTAGATTTTTTTAAAATGTATGCAATTAGGTTACATTAACTACGAATGTCCTTTAAATATAATGAAAGGAATACATTTCTTCAAATAATAGGAATATTGGATTAGATACATTTGAGGAACACTAGTATAAGAAAATCAAGAGCATAATATTGATATTTTTGTGGAGCGCAAGTATGTGCATTTAAAGAATAGTTTAGGTACTGGGCATACATAAACTGACAAAAAACTGATGAAAAATATAACTGATAAAAAATTGAAAGCCAAAGGAATCTCTGAATAATAATATAATAAATAAATATTTGGAAAGAATAATAATTTCAGCAACACTGCTGAATTTTTAAAAAGCTACCTTTAAAAAATATCTGTGACATCAACAAAGATATTAGTAGCACCGATTACAACAATAATGAAAATCAACAGGTACCTAGATGCAATTTAAAAAAAGGTATATATGACCTTTATGGAAAAATAAAAATGCTCTGTAGAAATATATTTAAGGACACCTTAAGTAAATAGAGAAATATACAACACAATTTTCTGTTAAAATAATAAATACTACAATGATATGAAATCTTGACAAATTGATCTAAGTTTCAATAGTGTATCACTGAAAAAATCCCATCAATGTCTTCCATTGAACTTGACAAACTTGTTCTAAAATTTACATGGACAAAGGGCCAAGAATCGAACAAGGTGAGGAATTTAACCTTCTAAATATAGAAACTTATTGCATCGTAGATAATGGTTTTGTTACTGAAATAGAAAAAGTTACATATGTAATGTAATAAAGATGTCAGGAAAAATTAGGCATACATGGAATGATATGTAATAGTGGGCATTTCAAGTTAGTGAAGGAAAAGATGGACTTTCCAATAAATGAAGGCAAGATAATTGGCTGTCTATATGAAAAAATTAATTTGAGCCCCAAATCTGCATGAAGAAAGTGAAATTGAACACTAATAACAAAAGTCTATTCCAACTGGATTAAGAATTTAAATGTAAAGCTAAAGGATAAAACTTGAGACTATATACAATATCTTTATCACCATGTGGTGAAATTTTTTTGTTTGTTTTTAACGATCACACAATTACAAACTGTGTAGAAATAAATTGCTAATTTGAAATATATTAATAACTTCTTCTCATGAAAAGATATCACAAAAAGAATAAAATGTAAAATTACAAACCAAGAGAAGATATTGCAGGCATATGATTAATACTGAAGCTATATAAAAACTGCTACCAATATGAAATAAGATGACAAAGAAAAGAATTTTTTCTAAATGGGAAAAAGTCATGAATAGATATTTAATTTAAAGAGACATCCAAATGGCCCATAAATATGTAAAGAGCAGTTAAGAAAATGCACATTAAAACTATAATGGGATACCATTTCACAATTACCAGATTGGCAAAAATGTAAAAGCTAGTCAATATCGAATGTTTGCAAGGATAATGAGAAACTGACATTCTCATCCACTGCTAGCAAAATGTAAACTTAAAAAACAGCTTTGGAAAGATTTTGCATTACCTAAGAAATCTGAATATTCGTATGTCGTACAATCAAGCAATTTCACGCCTAGATTTACATCCCAAAGAAACCTTTGAACATGAGTACCAGGAGACAAATATATTACAAATCAAAAAGCTGTTTGCATTTTATTATTTTAAAATAATAGCAAATAAAATGCCCATGAATGGTAAGATGAAAACATAAAATGTATTTTCAGTTGACTACAACTCAGCAATGACAGCAATTTATTATGTTGTATGTGTCAACATAAATATCAAAATAACGTTGGAAGGAAGGAATCATCGAAGAATACATATACTATGAGTCCATTCATGTTAAGTTTAACAACTGGCAAAGTAAGCGATTCACATACATTAAAATAGTGAGGAAAGGTAGGAGAAAGATTAACACAAAGGGATGATAGTGATGGAAGAAGTGAGCGAGAAAGATGTTATCCAAGAATAGAGCAGGGAGGGTCCTAAGTTACTGGTGATTGTTTTTTGTTTTTTTTTTTTTTTTTTTTTTTTGATCTTCCATGGTTGATAAGCCCATTAGTGTGGTTTTTTTTTTTTTATTGTCAGTCTGATTGTACCCCATTTGCCTTATCCCAGTTACTTAGACACACATAAACGCCCATCTATAATCTAGTTACTTCAACCTTGGAGTCTCAACATTTTTTTATTTATGTACAAAATATTGGGAAAGGCGTCTTGTGCATGCAGTCTCTTGGCTCCTACTTGGCCATGTAACAATGGGTCTTGAGTAGGTTTGCAACACTTTCTCACTAATCATGAGCCCACCCAGCCTGTGCTGGGCTTACCACCTTGTGTAGGAAGACCTTTACTTGTTCCAGGCTCAATGAATGTTCTGTCTCTGCTTGACACATGTGCATCATATGGTACCTGGTCAGTCCCGCTATTACATCTGTCCTCAGTGTGAGTGCACTGGATCCCAGCACTGCAGCAAAAAGGGTTTTGCATACTGCCCTGGAACATTTGCTGGAAGAGACCTGCGGGCCATGGTAGACTGCAGCACACTATTAAAGGTGATCTTGTTCTCTCTCTTCTCTATGTAAGTAAAGCGTTCCATCCAGTATTTGATTCTGCTATGTTTTCCTTGGGGACTCCAATGACAAGATGCAACGAGAAGTGTTTAGAGGCCTTTTCTGGGAGTGGTAACTGACTCAAGTACCTTACTCCTCTCAGACTGATAACTGGTGTATCATGCTTTGTTCAACACAAAACATTGTGTATACACACATACACAGTTGTACACATCATATCCAAATTATATATATTTATACATGGCATATCCAAATTAATGTATATAAAATCTATATATTAATATATTGTATATAATAATACATAAATATATTGAGCCTCATTATTTAACCCCAGAATAAACTTTTTAAGTTTTTATTTCAAAAAATTACATTGATTACACCAAAAGCTCACATCAATGGTCTTATTCATCCCTAGAAATTCATGAGTAGAATTATGTGTATAGTAATTTTCATAGATCATAGCCCATTTTTTATTTTCTTGTTTTTCCTAAATAACATAGATATTGCCTTTTATCATTATTTTGGCCTTTTCTCTGTTACTTACAAGGACACAAATATCCATCTTATCTTTTTATTTTACCATTTGATTCTCTTTATACTAAACAAATCTTGTGTAAATGTAAGTGGTGAATTCAAACTTTTACTTCTGTTAAGTAATATCAAAGGCAAATTTTCCAAATTTCTACAATACTCTAACATTTCATTTATCATAAATCAAATTATGAGTCCATAACTGCAAATTATCTTACTTAAATGTCTGAAATTTTACTATGCAACATGTTCTGTATAATAATATTTCAGTACATTGAACAGCCACTTAAATTTGGCACTATATATGTTATAGTGATTTCTAGTGTTTTAAAATAATTGAGATCATGATGCAATCAGTGTTGCTTATAATAGATATGCACAAAATTTAATTAAAATATAATAAATGGAGGACTTTCCCTCACCAAGATGTCACATTATTTTTGGAGAACATCTGTTTATTTATAAACCATGGTATATATTGTGTTCTTGATGAGAATGCTAATGATATTATTAAAATATGCCACAGTGAACTTGTACAGGATTCATGCTGGCTATGAAACTACAAATTTTGGACTCTCTCTGTATATTTTAAATGACATTATACTCTTTTAATCTGGTCTTCTTGGCTTAAGAAGAAAAATGTAACATCTTTTTTTTTTAACCTGTTCTATATTGTTTTAAGAAAATATGTAAATGTTAAGTCAACAGGAAAATATGTCTCACTTGATAATACACTTCATAATTTAAAATCTTGCTATAATAACTCTACTATGATTTCACAGTGACAATGTGAGTAGAGAAAGGTATCAGTTGAAACGTACCCTGACTTACTCAGCAGGTCAAAGTGGACAGGTGCGAGAGGAGAGTCAAATGGCTACTTGTCATGTGAAATCTGAAAATACGCCTAAATATGAAGCCCAAGTGTAAAAGAGAATAAGAATGCACGTTAAATGGGCGCAAGAGGAGAAGACTCGGAAGATACTGCTGCCTCTAATTTTAGTCAACAGCGTTAACACAGATGCGACCATAACATTAAACAAACAAAAGAAAATGACACTAATGGGGTCTTGGATTTCATTAACAGAAAAGAATATAGTCTAGAACATGAGTTGATAGTTTAAAATGTAATATAAACGCTGACAAACTGGACCACTTCCAAAAAGAAAGACAAGCGATAAGATGAAGCAATATTGTAAGATCGTGATGAGGCTCTCAAGAAACGAGCCTGTGTGATCGAGACTACGGAGGGATGTGACAGACACGAGAGAAGATTCCCGATAATGTAAAGTCACTCCTATGGCTGCATGTTGCACTTGTTTTAAGTGGCTTTACAGGGAAAGTTCAACAGAGGAAAGTATTTTCTAACAAAGTAAACTTCAAAAATGGGATGGATAACGCTATCTCCACCAAGAGATGTTCTACCTGAACAAAATTAGTGCCACTGTAAAAAGAATTCAAGTGCTGGATAGGGATTCAACGAATAACCTGTTAGCCTCTCTTCAGACTTCAGATCCACTGCTTTCTACCACAGATTGCAATATAATTTATTTGCTTAAGGCTTAACCAAAAGCAATAAGCTTATAGAATGCAGAAAATCCGTTTAAGGACAAAATTTCCTTGACTACAACATGAGTTAATTTGAACCAAACAATTAAACTCGAGGGTGGTAAATATAAAACTATGAAAGCTAGTCTTAAAAAACAAAAGCAAAACCCAACGCTTCAATATGCTAATGCTAATGTACAATATGCCAATGCTATATATACACATCATGCTGAGTGGCTTATTTTATTCCTAATCACTAGATAATACTAGTTACGATGTGCGCGATAAAGAAGATACGGCTCGTTGAACTCTCAGCTTTTGACAATGACAAAAGGGGCTTTGGTTATTGGGATAATCTGTACCACCGTACGACTGATCCTGCAGCTACTGATAATACCGCTATGATGACTACTAAGACCATCTTTGTTACTGCTACTGCTACTATGACCATTGCTTCTATTACAACTAGTAGTACCGCTAACACTCCTACCGAGAAGTTACATTTACTGAGTTGCTAGGATGTAATACGCTAGGTCCTCTTCCTGGAATTTTATATAAATTGAGTCATTTGTCCTGTCAAGGGGGTACTATGATTGGTTCCATTTGAAAAATAACTACATCACAGCTAATTTAGGTAAGCAACACATCCTAGATGCTATAGGTTGAATGTGCCGGAAGCTGCAGTTGAAGTCTGGCAATGGTTTCATATTTTATGCTCTTATCAATCTACATGCTGGTCAAAGAGAAGATTCAAATGAATTATGTGATTGTTTTTTAAAGTTTTATTTATTCTTGAGAGAGAGAGAGAGAGAGCTAGCTGGGAAGGAGCAGAGAGGGAAGAGGACAGAGGATCCGAAGTGGGCTCTGTGCTGACAGTGGAGAGCACGATGTGGGGCTTGAACTCACGAACCGGGAGATCATGACCTGAGCTAAAGTCAGACACTCAACTGACTGAGTCACCCAGGTGCCCCTGAATGTGATTTTTTTAACATAAAAGTAATATTCCTCTATAGCAGGAAGTTTTCTATAAATAGAACATATCATTCTAATCACATCTTTACACTTTTCTTAGCAACTGTAAGCACAATCTCTTGGTAATTCTCATTTATTTTTCTCATGCTTTGCAAGTGTCCTTTATATAACCTAATATTTTTATAGCATTAAGAGTCACAAATAAGTCCTGTTATTTGGTTGGTCATGCTTTGTATTCGTCCTCCACTATGTTTTAGTCTTCTTTCCTATCATAGGGGACCCATGTCCCCACTCCGTAGAACACAAGTTTATGTTTCTTCAGAGAGTAGTTCTCTTTACCATAATATGAGCTTGATGTCATTTAAATACCAAAGTTGATAAGGACTTTTTTCCTCTTTTACAAGAAGATTAATGATTTTTAAAAAATCTGTCATGGTTGCCATTTAATTAAATAGGGACAAAAGTAGTGGCTACCATGAATATCAATATGTCACAGCCTGAGAAATTATGGAACTAAAAAAAACTGATGGAGGAAATTGGCCATCTTATACCTGGTTCAATGATAACTCTTTTCTTGGTTCTCATCCCATATTTGTACCCAAGCCTAGAGAATGGCAATTTCTACCTATAAGATCCAACAGCATATACATAGGGAGCCTCCCCCCCGCCAAGTCACAAATAAAGTAGGGAAAATCCTGTATTTCTTCAAATATTTTATCAAATTGGGGAAAACCCCCAAAACGATTATTTTTATTCATTAAAGAAATTGGTAGGACATCTATTTCACTAGGGGAATACAAAAGAATATTCACTAAATATTAATTCTGGAACAGCAGTTCATTACAGAGAATATACTAGTATATATACTCTAATTAGGATGTGGGAGGAAAAATTCCTTTGACTACGTATTGGATTTACTTGGTAAAAAAGCAAGAATCAAATAAAGGCATACACTGATGATATAACAGAATATTCATACAAGGATATTAGTCTCTTCGATCAAGGTATGTTTGAGTGTCTTAATAAGTATTCACAAATATATACAAATATATAAAATAAATAAATAAATATACATATACATATACATATACATATACATATACATATACATATACATATACATATACATATACATATACATATGTTACTTCTTTCCAGAAGGGGTCAGGAAAAAGAAAGTCACACAGCAGTCTGAAGACAAATGCATAAACAGTTAATGCATTTAGTCCAAAACTTACATTTAAAAAAATTCCTTAGAATTAAATTTCCTTAAAAGGGAAATAATGATTTTAAACACAAATCCATGTGCCGCTGAGTTTAAGTCTCTCACCAGTACTGCACACATAGGATGCTTATGGTCTGCAGGTACCATATGAGGTCCTACTATCATCCTCATTTTTCACCAGAGGAACTGAGGCAGAAGGAGGTTAAGAAACTTACCCAAGTTAGACTTCACAGTCTGAACTGTGAATACCTCAAGCAAATGATTCCACAGTTTCGTCCCTTAAATTTATATGCAGAGAAGCAAACACTCTTCCAAAACTGACTTTATGACTTGAGTCTTAGCCAATGGATTTGTCAGTAGAGTTATTGAAAAAAAAGATGACTGGTTTATAAATGGGCATTAATCCAAGTCAGACTAATCAGAGATAATAAATATGATCAGAGACTATTATTGGTAGTGTTGAGAGAGAAAGTCAAACATTTTTTTAATTGGGTCTTCAAAAAGAAATCATTGCAAGGAGAGAGAGAATCTCTATATTTGTTGTAAGTCATGAAACAGAAGTTATTAACTGATAAGATGCATTTCTGGCTATTGTCTTCCAGAATCCTGAAAGTTTTTATAAAGAGGGAAGAAATAGAGAAAGAGGGGGGCAGGAGAGTAACAGGAGAGATAATAGACGGGAAGAAAATACACATAGGGAGAGAGGTTGACTTTGATTTACCAAAGAATGGGAAGAAAGAGATGGGCAGGTGCCCAGAGTAGCCAGAATCAATCTGGAAGCCTATGCCCACCTCTCAAACAGTCAAGGAAGGAACATAAGGCCTGAAAGTTGCATGATGCCCTAATGGAACTAATTCTAAGCATGGGGCTTTCAGATGAAGCAAAACCTCTGCAATCAATTTCAAAAGACCATTTGGAATTGCCAAATAGAATATCAACAGTCACCATGATGGACTGAATAACTGAAAACCTTCTTCCATTTTCCTTACAGAAATAGAGCATCAACAAAACGAAGGAAAATATATGTCAAGAGGTGGTCGTGAGATCACAGAACCAAGCAGCTTGTCAAAATGCAGATATGTGGGAACTAACTGAGACAGAATCTTGAACTGAACACAGAATCTTTAGGGTTGCAGCTCTAAATTATTTTTTAAGCCTCTTTTAAGCATAATGGAGGTTAAGAATTATTTTGAGAAAGACAGGTTGGGCAGTCATGGGAAAGAGAGCCAGGAACTCTGCCACTATTAGTAGCTTCAGAGACTAGTTCAGGATTCAGATCGAATTCAGGCCTCAAGGAAGACCCACATCAAAAGTAGGGGGCTGAAAACTTGGGAAAACGAGAAGCAGCAAGCCTAGAATAAATCACAGCAGGGGACATGAAGTGGTCAAAAGGTCAGAGTAGAATAACAGACTTGGAGGAAATAACCATCCAAGGACAAGGCAAGGTAGCTTTTCAAAAGACTGCACTGAATCTCAGAAACCAGTTCATCTTCATGAAATGGACAAAGTCACAGAAGACGAAGGATCAGACAACACCACTTGTGAGAGAGAGATTTTATAGTAATTGTTGATCACAACTGCTCAGCCTCTTCTAGACTTTTCTGTTGTGACAGGAAGTCTTCCCAGTAGTTGGTCAGTCCGAGTAAATAAATCAAAGTATGTGACTAGAGTCAGATATGACTTTGTGAAGAAAAGAGAAGTCTGATTCTTGGCTAAGGTCTGAGTGGTTTTTCGAAAATAAGGTATTTTGGTGAGGAATGTCCTAGTTTATATATTTAAGTTTGTTTCATCAAGATATTAAACACAGTTTGCCTGGCATGCCTGGGTGGCTCAGTCAGTTAAGTGCCTGACTCTTGATTGCAGCTCAGGTCATGATCTCATGGTTCGTGAGTTCAAGCCCCCCATATCAGGCTCTCTGCGCTGACAGCATGGAGCCTGCTTGAGATTCTCTCTCTCTTCCTCTCTCTGTTGCTCCCCCACTTGTACTCTCTAACTCTGTCTCAAAATAAATAAATAAACTTAACAAAAAGAAACACAGTTTTCCTTAGTGAGTACATTATTTAGGACAAGCCAGAAAAGTAATTGGAAATTATTTCATTACATAAGGAAGAAAAATTAAGTATACAACGTGCTATTATTGAGAAATAAAGACAGGAAAATAAGTGCTATAACTGTTCATTTTCTATTCATTTAACAAGACATTTTTTTTTTAATTTGAGATACTATTTTCAGGTGCTTGTTCATTCAGTTATTCCATGATTACAAGGGGAACCCACTGTACTTGACCTACTGTACTTTGATTTATAGCCATAAACTGAAGAAGAAAATAAAAATGCAAACATTGAACACACACAATTTATTCACCTTATCATTACGTTGACAGTTTCAAATTCCTCATAATATGTTGTAGCATGAAATAAGGACATGTAATCCAAAGGTAAAGGAACATTTAAAATTTTGGGGAAAAAAAAACAACACTGGTCAGAAACTCTATGAGCCAGTGTCCAAGAAAATTCCATAGTGGACAATTTGTCCCCTAACCTATGATTCTCTCTCACTTACTTGATTCTTTTTATTTTAAACTCACAGTAACTCACATTATTTCATCTCATCGTTTTTTACATTTGTTTTATCAGTTTCAATTTAAAGATGGACTCTCTCCAAAACAGGTGAAAGACTTCAAATAAAACATGTTTTTTAGGCAGTAGTAGAGCCCAGATTGTTCTGGTGGGGTATCACAAATGGAGCAAAGCACAGCATTTGTTGATTAACATGTGAGATATCAGAATGGTCTCTTATTCTGTTTTGACTACTTAGCCCCGTAGACACCCCTGGGGAAAGTCAGCAAAACTAGTGTTCAGAGGTTGGCACAAGTTTCTCAGGGAATATTCCAAGGATCCTATTTTTCAAGAGGGATTACAGTTTAATATGCTCACTCTGAATATCTTTTCTTATTACCTAATTGGTCGAAGTTATTAAAAACTTCTCCGCGAGTTGAGTTTCAGTTCACACCTTGTAAAAAAGGCTAAAATATGCACACAGAAGACTTTTGCAACAGAACAAGCTGTGTTGCTTTTTAGAGTGACTCATTATAACACAGAAAGTAGGGCCTGAAGCTAGACTCTGAGGTTTCGTACTCACCTCTGTGGAATAGGTGAGGTGCAACATTTAACATCAATCTTTAGTTTTCAGTTATTACAGCTCATTAGGAACCAGATGGCTTGACTATTCTGCCATTTCCTGCATAATTTTTTATAAGACGAGAAATGTGCCTCCTTCTATAAAAAATAAAATTTCATAATAGTTAAGTGAGTAGTTTCAAGAAGACATGCTAAGGGTAATTTTTGATTCACTTAAAACCAGCTTCTAAAACACAGGTAAAATATTTCACTATTGAAGGTTTTAAGAAAACATTTAAACACTCATCTGCAATCCCCTTATATCTATCATTATAATTACTTTGATTGTAAGGCTCTGAGTAATTTTCCTGCATTTTGATAGTAGATACAGGGAAGAGCGATTTGACTCACAAATTGCTCACATCGAATCTCCAAAGTCTATGAATAAAGACGCACTGGCGATTTCTCTATGCCCTCAACACAATTGCTTGAAGCATTTAGTTCAGTAAGGAGCTTTTTTTTTCCTTCTATGATGTCTATGTGATAAGTAGTAATTTTCAATTATTTAAGAAAAGAATTTGTTTCTCAGCATCACGTAGATATAGTTTTAAGGCTGATTGGTGGATATGAAACACGACACTCTAACAGGCTCAAAGATTTCATATAATTAAGCTTCCATATGTATACTAGATGTAAAAAATATAGCACTACACTTACCCTCATGATATGTCTATCTCTCCTGAAGGTACCATATGCAGAGCAGTTCTAGTTTTTAAGCTTCTTCTACCTAAGCTTCTACCTAAGCTACTTGAGCACAAGTTTCACAGTTTGATTCTCTTAATGTGGTATCTTTTAACTTCTACCACCCTCACTGAGGTGAGATATTAGCTAGAAGTTCGAATATAGGGGCCCCTGGGTGGCTCACTGGTTAAGCTTCCAACTTCAGCTCAGGTCATGATCTCGCGGTTCATGAGTTTGAACCCCGCATCCGGCTGTCTTCTGTCAGCACAGAGCCCGCTTCAGATCCTCTGTCCCCTCTCTCCCTGACCCTCCCCTGCTCATGCTCTCTCTCACTCTCAAAAATAAATAAACATTAAAAAAAAAGTTCAAATATATCTAATGGAAAAGTAAGGTGGCCTTGAAGATTAACAGGTCATCAAGCCTGTGGTCCTTTTAACAGTTTAATCAGAAGACCTTTGATTATCAAATTTTAAGCATTTTTCTGAAGCTTTTAGCTCAGTCTGTTGACTTAATAAGGAGTCCAACTTACTTCAGTGAAAATATCAAAACATTTACTGAGAAACATGAAAGCCACTAATTTACTCAAACCTAGACTGTCAAACAAAAGTTCTGCAGGCAGCAATAGAGTATTTTTTGGAGGTAGAGACACAGCATGATATTTCGTTGTGCAGTTTAAAGGGAAGAAAGCTATGTTCACTAGTTCTATTCTATTTTCTCCTTGTTTTTAACCATTTTTAGTTGATTGCTTTAAAAATACCATGAGATTATTTCACAAAAGAAAAGAACAAAAAGTACAAAAAGAAATGACTTGAAGTTTTCTCTACCTAAATCAGTTACAACTCCTTGTAGTATTCATTTAGATTTACTTCTTACTCCTTGTGCCTGCCTTAAAAATAAGTATGTCTAACCTCTGCTAGGCACTCAAGACATTTTAAATAGGGGGTGCCTGGATGGCTCAGTCAGTTGAGCATCTGAATCTTGATTTCAGCTCAGGTCATGATATCATGGTTTGTGGGATCAAGCCCTCTCTTGGGCTCTGCAGCACACAGCCTGCTTGGGATTCTCTCTCTTACTCTCTCTTTGTCCCATCCCTGCTCTCTGTCTCTCAAAATAAATAAATAAACTTAAAAAAAAAAGAAATACTAAGTAGTTTCTTTAGTCAGTTTTTTTTAATCAATTGCACATGTCATTTTATAGTTGTAATATTCTCTCCCCTAAATACTTAGAACACTCAATTTTTAAAATCTTACCATAAAATTGACACACACACAAAAAAGACTTTTTCTCTAGGGAAGTCCCTGCCTCATTTTAGACTCCCCCCCTCAACACTTATACATCTTTCTCTCCAAGTAGATATATTCCCCTGAGTTAATTTTTTATTCCTCAGAGTTAACGTTTCCTCATGCCCTACAATAATGACTTAATACATTTCCACTCCAAAGACCTTAACTCAAGTACTTAACACTTGGGCACCTAGATTCTCAAAGCATAAATTCACAGACTCCAACACTAATGATGAATTTCACTTCGGAAGAAACAGAGGAAAGCAATTAATTTTTCTCATGATGTCCCGAGCATGCCGTCACAAGCATATTAAAATTGGGGGGCACATAATCCACAGTATAAACAAACTAAAATAATTGGCATTCATCATATGAATTTATTTTTTCTGCAAAATAATACTTTGACTCAATTTAACATGAAGCATTAAATTACATAACAGTTTCTATGTCATGTTGTTAGTTTCAAATGCTACAACTAATGCTATCTTAGTATCGGTAAGTGTTGTTTTTATGTAAAAATAATATTCTTTTTATGAAGATCATTGTGAGATAAGATGAAACCAAAGAAAACCTGGGTTTACGTGTGTGTCCTTGTGTCCTTTGCCCTTTATATCCCCCACAAGTCAGATCTTTGGCACAGATGCTGACAACACAATGCTAGAATACTCGTCATTATCTCCCACAAGGTAAGGGCAGTGGAAATTATCCCGGGAAAGAGAGGGAAGTGAAAGTCAGCTTTGATCTGGCTCACAATTTGGGTCTTGAAAAACAATTAAATTATGGTTTTCTACTCTCCCAACTTTTCATGAAAAAAAGAAAGTAGCTAAATAATTTAAGAGGCTTGGGAGGGAGATAGAAAGAAGCATTTTATTTTAAATGATAAGAGAAAATCTGTTTTCGTTTGTTTGTTTACACATAGAAGATGAAAGTGAATGGGAAGAGCCAGCCAAATCCCCAAGCCCACCACCAACTCCAAGATGAAATTTAATCAGCACTACAATAAGGAAATGTTAAAGCATAGTAAGATAGAGTTGACCACACAAGAACTTGGACTGGGTGTTAGTAGCAGGCAGTGAAGAAATTTTTGTCTGCAGAGTGGAAGAAATGATCCCTACCTAACGGCTACGTAAAAAAGGATGGATGAGAGAGTAGATATATTTTAAGTGCTATATACCCAGATGTATTTTTCATACTAGCAGTATCCTATGTCCACAGGACTACAAAGATGTAGTTCTTCAAAAACAAGCACTGGGGATTAAAGATTTACTGCGTTAAAAAAAAAAGAAAAAAGAAGAGAAAACACACCAAAAATATAGCTAAGAAAAAAATATGTATATGTTGAGATAAGGAAGGACTTTGTAAGCAAGACATAAGAGGTAGAAATATGAAAATAAAACACTGTTTAATTTTCCATGGGGGAAGAAAAATAAAGGTAGTTGAGAAGAGGGGGTGGGGCATTTCCAGCAAAACCAAGTGTTAATATCATTTAATATGGGAAAAAATTTCAGCATTAAATCACTACAAATCAAAAGGCCCCAACTAAAAGAAAAAAAAAAAAAAAAAAAAAAAAAAAAAAAAAAACAGAAAAAAGGAGCACATATCCAATTCACCAGAGTAATGCAGTAAATGCAGTAAAGATATTTAAAAATTGGATATGTCTTTGTAGTCATTATAAATGCATACACAAACTATAGAGGTTATTTTCACCTATGAAAGTATAATTTTGTTAAGTGATCTCTACACCAAATGCGGGGCTTAAACTCACAAACTGGGGATCTACCAACTGAGTCAGCCAGGCACACCAAAACTGTATCTTTTTAAAATGGTTGCAAGGCTCATTAGTATTTGTATAGACTTTCTGTAAAAAAATTTCAAAATGAGTTTCAAAAGGTACTAAAAAGTTCACTTCTAAAAATCTTAAGGAGATAATTAGACATGCAGAAATATTTAGGTACAAAGTTGTGTATCTTGTTATTATCACAAACTGGAAGTGATATGTTTCAACACAGATATCATTTTTTTACAAATAAAATCCAATTATTACCAGCGCACTTATCCTCTTAGTAATTCATGTTTACTGGGCTCAACTGTATACATTTAATAGGTTTCAAAGACAGTACAACTAGATTAGTTATACTTACTAGTATGAATATAGCAAACTATTAGGTTTGGATAATTGCTCTCCCAATTACCAGATTTGTGACTATAACCAAGTTGCTTGATTTTGCTTAACAATCATTAAAAAAATAATTTAAAGGTGGGGTATTTGGGTGGCTCAGTCAATTAAGCATCTGACTTTGGCTCAGGTCATGACCTCATGGTCTGTGAGTCTGAGCTCCACATCCGGCTCTACACTGACAGTGCGTAGCCTGCCTGGGACTCTCTCTCTCTTCCTCTCCCCCACTTGCATGGGCACACATGAACTCTCTCTCTCTCTCTCTCTCTCTCTCAAAATTAATAAACTTAAAAACAATTAATTCAAAGGGTTGTTAAAAGAATTAAATGAGATAATATCTGGCTGGAAAGTGCTTGGAAATACAAGATCTTTGAGAAGTGATGAGGTCATAGTGCTCTGCTTTCCTGAGTGGATTATTACCCTCATAAAAGGGACCCCAAAGAGCTCCCTCACCGCCTCCACCATATGAGGATGTAATGAGAAGACAGCCATCTATGAGCATGTGGGTTCTGACAGGACACCAGATCTGCTGGAATCTTGGATTTGCAACCCTCCAGGACTACTGAAAATAAATTTCTGTTGTTTATAAGCTATCCAGCCTACGGTATTTTATAATGAATTATAGAAATAACCCCTGAGAATATAGTATTTTGGTATTTTGTTAAAGCAGGACAAATGGACTAAGACTGTGCCTAAGAACAAAAATAATTAATAAAGATAATAATAATAATAATTAATAATAACAAACTTAAAGTGCTTTTATCGTCCTCATCATTGTTCTTAACCAGATCAGAAGCAAAGCTCTTTTAACTAGACTTTAAAAGAAAGTGTCAAAATGAAACCCCCAAAAAACTTTCTTCATACTATGCTTACAAGGAAACCAATACGTTTAAATAAAATGTTACCTAAGAACTGAAAATTTGTAGTCTTGTGGCCCCTTATAAAACCATAGACAACTTCATGTTAATTTATTAAGTGCTTTTTAAGTTATGAGATTGAACTCTTCTACTCCTGATTATATTATTTGTCCATGAAGTAAAATATCAGCAATATGCATCCTATTTTACTTCAACAATCAGGAAAAATACATGCCTTACTTAAGATAATTCTCTATATTCACTTATTCCCTAATAATCGCCTTCCTTATTTTATTTTGTTGTTGCTTAATTAACACAAGCACATTTATCTTGAAAACATTAATCAATCAATCAATCAACAGATATGCACATGAAGCACTGGAAATAGTTATTCTCTACAGAAAATCATGGCATATGTTGTTTGTTTTTTTTTTTTAAGTCTAAATGTATTGTGTGACTCAGTAGTTCCTTTGTATTTGTGTCTAATTTACTATTTGTGTTGAAAACAGATGAAATGAAAATACTCCTGATAAAAGATTATATGAGAGGGGCGCCTGGGTGGCGCAGTCGGTTAAGCGTGCGACTTCAGCCAGGTCACGATCTCGCGGTCCCTGAGTTCGAGCCCCGCGTCAGGCTCTGGGCTGATGGCTCGGAGCCTGGAGCCTGTTTCTGATTCTGTGTCTCCCTCTCTCTCTGCCCCTCCCCCATTCATGCTCTGTCTCTCTCTGTCCCAAAAATAAATAAAAAACGTTGAAAAAAAAATTTAAAAAAAAAATAAAATAAAAATTAAAAAAAAAAAGATTATATGAGAATGACATGGAGGCACCATACATAATAAATAAAATGTTTATAGCAATTGACCAAATCATTATGCTTCACTTTTCTCCCACTGACTTATTAATCTATTTATATTTATTTCTTCTCTAAAAATACTTTTTAAATTGCTAAATTAATCTTTCAATAAAAAAGCTTGTTGAATTGAACTCTAAATTCTTTAAGATGTCTTTTCAGACAATGAAAAACTATACATCTTAATAATAAACCCAAAATAAAATAATCTATATTTTGGGAATATTGTATATGTGACGCACTATTTTTAAAAGTAGAAAGAAATTTCAAAAGGTGCTAAGAGGAATAAACAAATACAAGGAGGTCTGGTGACCCAGAACCTGGCACACACAGAGAAACAACAAATGTTGGTGAATCCCTTTATTTTTATAATTCTGCTTATGAACAATAAAAAATGTAAGTACTTGAATAAACTGAATATAGCTGCATTCGTAATAAACTTAAGTTTTTATAATCTTTCCTTAGAAGTGATAAATTATAAGTAATGAGTGGAATTTATAACAAAAAAAATGAAATTAAGCATCCATTTTCATACATAAATGGAATATTTGAGATACAGTTCCATTTATAAATTCAAATTATTACCTCATAAAATAATACAACCAGCCCCTGCCTGGTTATCTTTCACTTTAAAAACATGTCTGGTTAGAAAGAAACAGGAATGTTGATAATTTAGATTTAAATGGATAAATCTAATGTAAACTTCCCATTTGCTAAGGAGTTTTGCCATTATTATATGGTAATTCTGTTGTAACACAGATTGTAAATTTCCAAACTTATTTAAAATCTACCATGCAATCTGTGGCCCAATTTAGAAAAATCTACTATCCATCTAACACACTTTCTCCAAAGTGGAAGAAAAGCTTTTCATAAGCTAAATATATTTTAGGTAGTGTTCCAATGTGATTGCATAATAAATTTACAGCAATAAAGCAAATGCTTACACAAAGAAAATAGCCACATTTAGGACTAAACCACATGCCTTTGTGTGGCAGTCTAATGATCCCTGAATCGAGAATATTTATAGACCTGCAAGAGAAATCAGAATTCAGCAGCACACAAAGAACTTAAAAATGTACCAATTTTTCTGAGCCAACCAGAAAACTTAAATTTAGCCTTTTATAATCCTAATGGGAACAATCTCTTAATGACTAACACACGACAATGTAAATAGCAACTTCATGAGCTTTAGTTGCCATAGAATATTTAAATTGGATGATTAAAAAATGCTAATTGCACATTCGCTTGGCTTAGCTATAGTGAAATCAATACAGAATTAATCAGATTGTAATATGTTTATCACAGGTACAAAGTATTGTATCAAAGCACTTCATTAAAATAAAAACATTTATAAGGGTTGTTAGTCTACAATTTTTGTTGAGCTAAGCTGTAGCCAAACACTATTTTATTGACATATAAAATCATCAGGCAGTGGACTAAAAAGGTCACAAATTCTTTGCCTCCCTATTGAGAGTTGGGGTCTATTTCCCCCTTCTTGTATCTGGGTGGGCCTATGATGTTTTGACCAACAGAGTGAAGTGGAAATGACAACGGGCCAGACCTGGAGCTACCCTTGAGGTGAATAGCAGCTCCCATCTTTGCCTTTTGGAAATGCCACATGAGAAGTCTAATAACTTTGCTGGAGAGACCCACAAGAGGTGGCCCTAAAAATACAAGTTCAGAGAGAGAAGCACAGCTGAGCATAGCCTCCTAGCCTTCTCCACCAAGACACCGTGAAAGGGAATGAGGCTGTCTGACGGCCCCTTGTCCACATCCTGTCTGCCCCGCTGCCAACTGAATACCAAAGGACTTTACTTAACATCATATAGACCAGAAGAAGAATCACCGTGCAAACCCTGCCTATATTGTTCGCTCACAAAATTATGAGATATAATGAAATGGCTGTTGTTTTCAGCCACTAAATTTTGAAGTAGTTTATTATGGAGTGATAACTAACCAGAAAACATAAGTTCTTAGAGCTTAGAACTTAGGACTAAGACAACAGGCAATGATAACAAGAGTATTTTAATACAGGTACTTAGCTGTCCTTTTGACAGTGTAATCAGTTCATACAGTTTAAAAAGAAGTTTGGCAAATTGTGAAGTGTTTCTAAAGTCATGAAAATTCTCTTATGCTTTGTCTAAAGACAAAACAAAACAAAACAACAACATCATCTGAAGGATGTGACTTATATAAATCATCCAAAGTAAGTAAAAATACATAATTACATATAAATTGTATATCAAATTATAAATTACATATAAATTACATACTATATATGTCTTATTAAGAACTGGCAACTCCGTAGTAAAAATGAGGTTATAATTAAATAATTATGGTGTATAAATGAAGCCAATATTATATATTATGTGAAATAGTAATTTTGAAGACTATAACTATATAAGTAATATTAATGCATATATTAGACAGTGGAATAAGCACAATATTCACTTGTATCTATTCTACTGTTATCATATATGCCAGTTACATACACTACTCCAGAAAAGAGCATGGGCAAATCAAAGCAGTATATTTATGAAGAAACTTTGGAGAATTTTAAACTTTAATATTTTTTATATAACTTGTATTGTAAATTACTCTTTAAACATCATTGTGGAGCACCTAGGTATATAAAGCAAATATTAACAGACAAAAGGGGAGAAATTGACAGTAATACAATAATAGTAGGGGATTTAACATCTCTCTCACCTCCGTGGATAGATCATCCAGACAGAAAATCAATAAGGAAACAGTGGCTCTGAATGACACATGAGACCAGATGGGTTTAACAAAAACATATATAGTACATTCTTTCCGAAACCAGCAGAATACACATTCTTTCCAAGTGCACGTGAAATTTTCTTTAGGATAGATCACATGTTAAGCCACAACACAAGTCTCAACAAATTTAAGAAGACTGAAATCATATCAAGTATCTTTTCTGACCATAGTGGTATGAAACTAGAAATCCATACAAGATAAAAAAAAAAAAAAAAACTAGACAAAACACAGACACATGAAGCTAAACAACATGCTACTAAACAAGCAATGAGCAAACAAAGTAATTAAATAAGAAATTTAAAAAAAAAGAGAGAAAACAGGAACCAAATGATAGTGGAATTACAACAGTTCTAAATCCTAGGGATGCAGCAAAACATTCCCCTAGACGGGGAGGTTATAACAATACAGATCTACTTGAAAAAGCAAGAAAACTCTCAAATAAACAATCTAACATTATGCCTAAAGAAACTAAAATAAAGAAAAACACACAAAACCCAAAGTTAGTAGAAGGAAAGAAGCAGTAAAGATCAAAATGAAAATAAATATCCTAGAGACTAAAAACAATAGAAAAGATCTCTGAAACTAAGAGTTGATTTTTGGAAAAGATAAATAAAACTTATAAACTTTTAGCCAGACTCATCAAGGAAAGAAGAGAAGACTCAAATAAAATCAAAAAGAAAAGAGAAGTTAAAACCAACATCATAGAAATCCAAAAGATTATGAGCTACTATGAAAAATTATATACCAATAAGTTGGACAACCTAAAAGAAATAGATAAATTCTTAGAAACATGCAATTTTCCAGGACTGAATCAGTAAAAAGTAGAAACTTTGAACAGATTAATTACTAGTAATGAAATGGAATTGGTAACAAAAAACAAAAAGCAAACAAACAAAAAATAACAACAAACAAAAGTACAGGAGCAGATGGCTTCACAGGTGAATTCCACCAAACACTTAAAGAGAAGTTAAGGGCGCCTGGGTGGCTCAGCTGGTTAAGCATCTGACTCTTGACTTCAGCTCAGGCCATGATCTCATGGTCAAGCCCCATGTCAGGGTGCTTGGATGCTGTCTCCCCTTCTCTCTGCCCCTCCCCTGCTCTCTCTCCCAATAAATAACATTTAAAAAGGTTTTTAAAGAGGTGTTAATACCTGTCCTTTTTAAACTATTCCAAAAAGTAGAAGAGGAAGGAATACATCCAAACTCATTCCATAAGGCCTGCATTACCCTGATCGCCAAGGCAGACAAAGACAAGAAAGAAAGAAAGAAAGAAAGAAAGAAAGAAAGAAAGAAAGAAAGAAAGAAAGAAAGAAAAAAAAAATTACAGGCTAGTATCACTGATGAATACAGATGCAAAAGTCCTCTATAAAATATTAGCAAGCTGAATTCACCAATATACTGAAAAGATCATTCTCCACAATCAAGTGGGATTTATTCCAGGTATGCATGGATGGTTCAATATCTTTAAGTCAATCAATGTGACACACCACATCAACAAAATGAAGGATAAGGACACCTGGTTGGCTCACGTGGAAAGACATTTGACTCTTGATCTTAGGGTCATGAGTTCAGGTCCCACGTTGGGCATGGAGTTTACTTAATAGAAAATATATTTAACAAAACCAACAAAATGCAGGGAAAATATGATCATATCAATAGATGCAGAAAAGTATTTAATAAATTCAGAATCCATTCATGATAAGAACTCTCAACAAAGTTGGCTTGGAAAGAACCTATTTCAACATAATAAGGCTATATATGACAATGTGACAATCAGACAAGGAAAAGAAAGAAATACATTCAATTGGCAAGGACAAAGTAAGGCTGTCACTATTTGCAGATGGTCTAATACCATATATAGAAAACTCTAAAGACTTTAGCAAAAAACTTTTAGGACAAATAAGTGAATTCAGTAAAGCTACAGGATATAAAATCAATATACAGAAGTCTGTTGCATTTCTATACACTAAGTAATGAAGTAGCAGAAGAAAAATTAAGAAAACAATCCCATTTACAATTGCATCAAAAAGAATAACATACCTAAAAATATATTTAACTAAGTAGGTGCAAAACCTATACTCTGAAAATATAATAATCTGATGAAAGAAATTGCAGATGACATAAATAAATAAAAAGGTATACCATGTTCATGCACTGGAAGAATTAATACTATTAATATGTCCATCTACCCAAAACAATCTGCAGATTCAATGCCAACTCCATCAAAATAACAATAGGATTTTTCACAATACTGGAACAAATAATCCTAAAACTTATATGGAATCACAAATAACCCCAAATCACCAAAGCAAACTTGGAAGAAAGAAAGAAAGAAAGAAAGAAAGAAAGAAAGAAAGAAAGAAAGAAAGAATGAAAGAAAGAAAAGCTGGAGCTATCACTGTTCTAGATTTCAAGATATACTACAAAGCTAGAGTAATCAAAACAGTATTGTACTGGCCCAAAAAAATAAAACAAATCAATGGAACTGAAAAGAAAAGCACAGAAATAAACTCATGCTTATATGGTCAATTAGTCTATGACAAAAAGGGTAAGAATATACAATGGGGAAATTACAGCCTCTTTAAAATAAATGGTGTTGGGAAAACTGGACAGGTACATGCAAAACAATGAAACCAAAGTATAAAAGCAAAAAAAAAAACCAAAAAAAAAAAAAACAAAAAAAAAAACAATGAAACTGGATCACTTTCTTACACAATACACAAAAATGAACTCAAAATGGATTAAGACCTAAATGTAAATCTTGAAACCATAAAACTTCTAGAAGAAAACATAGACAGTAATCTCTTGGACATTAGCCTTAGCACTATTTTTCTGGATATATCTCCTCAGACAAGGGAAAGGAAAGCAAAAATAAACTTTGGGGACTACATTAAACAAAGCTTTTGCACAGAAAAGAAAACAATAAACAGGAACCCCTCGGTGACTCAGTTGGTTAAATGTCTGACTCTTGATCTCGGCTCAGGTCATGATCTCACAGTTCATGAGATTGAGTCCCACATCGGGTTCTGCATTAACAGCGTGGAGCCTACATGGGATTCTCTCTCTCCCTCTCTGCCCCTCCCCTACTCATGCTCTGTCTCTCTCTCAAAATCAATAAACATTTAAAAATTAAAAATACATACATACATAATTAAAAACATTTTTTGTAACATTTATTCATTTTTGAGAGATACAGCATGAGCAGAGGAGGGGCAGAGAGAGAGGAAGACACAGAATCTGAAGCAGGCTCCAGGCTCTGACCTGTCAGAACAGAGCCATGAACTACAAGATCATGACCTAAGCCACAGTCAGCAACTTAACCAACTGATACACCCAGGCACCCTTATACATACGTACTTTTAAAAAAAGAGAACCATAAACAAAATGAAAAGGTCACCTATTGAATGGGAGAAGATATTTGTAAATGATATACCCAGTATATTCCTACATTGACAGGAATGTAAACTGGTGTAGCCACTATGAAAAATAGCATGAAGGTTCCTCAAAAAATAAAAAATAAAAACTGAAATACCATATGATCCAGCAATTCCACTGCTGGGTATTTAGCCAATGAAAATGAAAAGATATATGCACCTGTATATTTACTGCAGCGTTTTTATTACAATAGTCAAGATATGGAAGCTACCTAACTGTCCATAATTAGATGATTGGATAAAGAAGATATGATATATATGTCTGTATGTGTACACACACACGCAAACACACATACACACACACACACACACGCACGCACGTACACACACTGGAATAATACTCAGCCATAAAAAATGAAACCTTGCATTTCACAACCTGGATGAACCTGGAGGGTACGATAAGTGAAACAAGTCAGACACAGAAAGACAAATTTAATTTCACATACTTGTGGAATCTAAAACAAAAAAAAAAAACATGAAAAAACAGAAACAGACTCATGAATACAGAAATCTGGTGGTTGCCAGAGGAAACGGGGGGTGAAAGGTGAAAAAGAGGGATGGGCAAAATAGGTGAAGGGGGTTAAGAGGTATAAAATTCCAGTTACAAAATGAGTAAGGCGTGGGAATGAAAAGTACAACATAGGCAATATAGTCAATAATATTGTAATGACTCTATATGGTGACATGGTAAATACAGTAATCATGTGGAGCACTGCATAATGTACTAACTGTTCAATCACGATGCTATACATCTAAAACTAGCATAATATTTTATATAAACTATAATTCAAGTAAAGAGAAAACAAATTAAAATAAAATAAAATAAAATATCATTGCCTGAAGATATGGATTGACATATCAGATGGTCTACATGCATGGTTCTTTAATTGGTTGGTAACTTCAAACAGTTTTGTAGAATTACCAGACAATGAAGCAACTTTGGAAAGAAAATAAAGTTCCCTGTGAAACAACATAAGGAATATGTAACTCTTCAAATGTAAGTTCTCCTCCATGTAACTTTAGGAAATCTGACATATGTTTGGAGTTTAACTGACAGTTTGGCAACAGGATTTACACCCTAATCATCCTGTATTTCTGGTATCTTCCAAATCCTAACATGTAGTTAGCAGTCAAGAGTTTTATGAATAAATGAATGAGTGAATGAATAAATTAAAATCTGTGGCATATCATGTTACTACTGAAATAGTTATCAATGTTAGAATTTGCATATATGGCATATGGTACACATAGTTGCACTATTCCTATACTTCAGAAATGATTTATGGTTCATGTAATTTTTTAAGATATAGAATGTTCTTTATGTGAAGCTATTTGACTTACATGTTATTTATTGTTAATCAGAGAACCATTTCTGGATGTTCCTTACACGTTGGCTTCTTTCCTATCACCTATGCCCTGTCAAAATCATTCTAATGAAGTTCAGTAAAATAAATCATTGCTGAAGTGATATGACTCCTTTCCCACTGGAAAAAAAAAATTAGTTAAGAGAGGGAGGAAAAGAAATGGTTTTTAAAACTTAATTCTGTCTCCAGTAAGCTATTTCCACATAGCATAGCTTGAAGCCAACTTTAGATTACAACTTTATTACTGCATAGCTTATGGAAGAATCTACTAACCAAAGCAAAACAAGACAAAACAAACAAAAGAGTAGTGAATAATCTTAAGTCTATAGTTAATAACTGTTCATATCAAAGGAATTATGAGAGTTGAGCTGGTGACCATTCGAAAATATTTGCTATGGTGTCTTCTTGACATCTTTATTGACATATAATTCACACACCTTACAATTCACCTACTTAAACCATACAACTCAATGGCTTTTATTGTAATACAGAATTGTGCAAACATGGAATCATAGACTATGTGGCCTTTTTGTGACTGGTTTCTTTCACTTCACATGTTTTCAAGGATCATTCATGTTGCAGCATATGACAGTTCTTCATTCATTTTTATTATTCTTGAAAAATATTGTACAGGTACATAATATTTTATTTATCCATCAGTTTATGGATTGCCCCCCACTTTTTAACTATTATGAATAATGCTTTTATAAACATTTATGCACAAGTTTTGTATGCATGTATGCTTTCACTTTTCTTCAGATATACCTAGGAGTGGAATTTCTAGGTCATATGGCAACTCTCTGTTTAACCTTTTGAGGAAATGCCAAAATGTTTTCCAAAGTGTCTGCATTACTTTATATTCTCATCAGCAGTGTATGAAGGTTTCCATTTCTTCATAACCTCGGTATTACATGTTATTATCTGAAATTTTTATTACAACCATCCTACTGAGTGTGAAATGGTATCTCATTTTGGTTTTGATTTGCAATTCCCTAATGACTAATGATGTTATACATCTTTCCATGCGCTTATTGGCTAGTGTATATATTCCTTAGAGAAATGTCTATTCATATCTTTTCCTTTTTTTAAGTTAATTTATTTATTTTTAGAGAGAGAGAGGGAGTGAGCCGGGGAGGGGCAGAGAGAGAGAGGGAGAGAGAGAATACCAAGGAGGCTTTGTGCTGTCAGCACAGAGCCTGATGCAGGGCTCTAACTCACAGACTGTGAGATCATGACCTGAGCCGAAACCAAGAGTCAGGTGCTTAACTGACTGAGCCGTCCAGCACCCCTCTTTTGACCATTTTTATACTGAGTTTTCTTTTATTATTGAGTTATAAACATTCTTTGCATTTTCTGCATGTAAGTCTCATATCAGTTATATGATTTGCAAATTTTTCTTCCATTATGTATGCTGCCTTTTCACTTCTTTGACAGTGTCCTTTGAAATAGAAAAATATATATTTCCGATAAATTCCAATTAATCTATTTTTTTTTTCTTTCCCCACTTGTGTGCTATGGGTTTTTGAAGAAAGAGTTACGATCAATGCTTTGGGTGAACATTTTTATAGCAAGAGGCCATGAATTCTGTCCATAGAGCACAGTTGTACTGCAGAGGACTTTAATCCTCCAGCAACTCCTCTGGCCTTAATCACATAACCACTCTCGGGGCAGTTGTAGATTCACTGCACCTCTATGGGATTAGAAAGTAAAGAAGAAACAAAGGCCCTAATCCACAAAGAATGACATGTTCTTATAGTCCAGAAAGGAGAATCCTAAGGGCACTCTTGGTTAAACTTGAATTGCATTTTTAACAACATACACATGGAATACTTGTGGCATATGTTAACTGCTGGGCCAACTAGTTTTCTTTCCTATTGTATGACACAAGAGCTTTAAATAAATAGTAGTATTTCATTCACTTTCTATGAAAAAACTGTAAGTTATCATTAACTGTTCATGTATGTAGCAGTGGTTATTGCTATATGGTTATTATAGACCTTTGAAATATAGTGATTTATGTCTTCCAATTTCTCAACGGTGTTTTCCTTTATTTTTTGGTTATGCATTTTCATCTATAATAGTAACCAATTGTTCAGACACTTGCATGTTGTTCTGAGTCAAACTTTAAAGTCGGCAACTTCTTGAATTCTTAAATAATATACTATTTTAATATCAAGTTGAATATTTACTGTCATTGCTGGATACAGTACATGGACGTGGGATTCATTTCCATCAATTCTTATGAAGTATTTTCATTTTTTTATCAGCAATATTCAAAAAATGATAGTTCTCTAATTCTACTGTGATCCTGGTTTTCCACTGTTTCTAAGATATTTTTTAGTCATTCTGGCTCAATGCAGCCAGGAGGGTCTTTTGTTAGACACACTTACATGAACAAATTTTCCAAAGTCATAAGAAAATATTTTTGCATATGTTTAAATCTTCTTATATGAAAAAAGAGTTAAAGTCCTATAGTGTTTCCTGATGGAACTTACATTATTTCCCATACAGAAGTTAGCCTTTTTACTGCCCCATCAAGTTTTCCTTAAGAAAACTAGCAACTTCTAAGAATTAACTACAACAATAGGATTCTCTTTCATTTTTCATCTGGTAATTTTTAAACAATCTGAATTCCAGGTATCTTATACACGTGACAATGAATTGGTATTAGCATTGTCAATCTGCTTTGAAAGAAACCAGAGCTGTGTCTAAATTTTAAAGGTGGAGTCCCACTCAAATCCTCTCCTCCAAATTACAATTTATTCCTTTTCTCTCTGACTAAAAGATGGTCTTTGCTGCTGAAGGCTTATCAAAGCCTGTACTATTAAAAAAACACATTTTTATAGTATAGACTTCAAAAGAATTCACACTACTATTACTGACATTTAAAACAATCTACGGCTTCTTTTAAAGAAAAAAAAAGTTTTCTCTGTATTATACAAATAGCCATATGCATCTTAGTTCAAAAACAAATATCTCCCTTCTCCTTGTATGGTATAATCCCTTCCTTTTGTGTTTCAGCAATAATTCTTCTTAGATTTAAAAAGACAAATAGCACTGAAGCCTAATAAGATCGTCCCTTTAAATTCTAATGACAAAGAGATCAATATAGCTCATTTCACAAGTTAAATGAGGTAGCTTTATTTACAGAGTACATTGAAGCTCAGTTATTATTTTTCAAAAGGATTTCTATTAGATAATATATTAAATCTGTAGGCAAGAAGCCTGATGTTTCTATACAATTAGTAGATTTAAGTGAACTTTTTCAAGCGTCTTTTTCAATAAATTAGGCACTGGAGTAATGAAACACCTTAGACATCAGGCACTTATGAGAAGCTGGTAGCATAAATGACTATATGGTAAATCTCTTAACGTTTTCCAGAAAAGTGTAAATTTACTTAGTGGTTAATTGATTAACTCAAATAAATTATTGCTGTTTATATTATTTTGCTGTCAATATTTAGAAATTTTGCTGTCAATATTCAGAAAAAAGGCATCAGAAATAGTATATCTTCAGGGGTGCATAGGTGGCTCAGTTGGTTAAGCTTCTGATTTCAGAGCAGGGCATAATCTCATGGTTCCTGAGTGTGACCCCTCTCCTCCCCCAAAGGGCTCTGAGCTCACAGATCAGAGCTTGGAGTCTGCTTTAGATTCTGTGTCTCCCTGTCTCTCTGCCCCTCCCCCACTTGCACTCTGAACGACTCCCCCCGCCCCCTCTCAAAAATAAATAAACATTAAAAAATTTGAAAAAATAGAAATAGTATATCTTCAGGAGTCAGAATATCTCAGGGTTTAGAATATATTCATCAGAAGGTGGTCAGAGTGACTAAGTAGCTGGAAAATATGATACAAGAAATGGTTAAAGCATGGTCTTCACTTCACCTTTAAGAAAATGAACAGCTTATAAAAACACCCAAATACGTTATTTGCTTGGTTCTTGGAAAAGGCACATGGCCCTACTGGAATAAATGTGGTGATCACCTGAACAGGAATATTCACGCTTTGTGAAGAAGTTAGAACTGCTCGAAAATGAGAGGGACATCTTGGCAACGGCGGTAGCTAGAAGTATGCAAGAAGATCCTACGGAAGGGGTTTTGACCTAAAAATCAATATGAAACTATGATTCTAAGCCTTAATTTTTACTTTAGCACCAGCACAATCAACCAAAAGATTTACTGAATTCCTATCACTTGCCTCCATTGTGCTAAGCATTGTCGGCAGCAAAATGTGGACTCTGTTATTTCTGGAAGTTTAAAACACTAATTCAAAAGACATAAAACACATATGCAACAATTTGTCATATACTATGTATAATTGTTACACATTAACATTTAAGTGGAAGATTAAAAGTTCTATGAAAATAAGGACTCTACTGATTTTATTCACTATTATAGCCCCAGTACCTACAAAACCTGATGTTGCCTACATTCTTTATTTATGTAACAAATATTTATATTGTGCCAAACAATATCCTGAGCCTATTAGAAGTCATAACTGGTCATTTAATCCTTTACAATCTTTTGAGGAATGTCCTATAATTATCCATATTTCATACTTGAGGACACTAAGATACAGAGAAGTGGCCTTTCCAAATCACATGACACAATGGGATTTGAACAGAACCCATTACTCTGTTCCTTAATTCATAAAAACTAAATATGTTAATTATTAGAGGTAATTCATATGCAATTGAGTTTAGGTGATAAAGCTTGATAAAGGAGACAGAGCTTGAAATGAGGGGAGAATTTAAATAAGTAGACTCAAAACATAAAGATATGAGGGAAAAGAGCATTCATTCATTTATGTACTGAAACCTAAAATAACCATATACTGTATGAAGCACTGGGAAAATACGAGAGAGATAAATTGTAGTTCTGGCCTACAAGGAGGAGGTATGATATAAGAAGAACCTGGAATTGGATTTGGACAGACCTTAATTAAAAACATCTCAGTCTTTCAATGTCCATGCCTGGGGAAGCTCTTGAACTTCCTCAATTTCAGTCTGCACATTCTGAAAATTAAAGAAGATAATTTACCAAAGATCATTTAAAGTACAGGAGTACAATAAATGTTAATTACCTTGACCTTTCCCTCTGCTCCACAGGAGTGTTGTGATCACTGAATGAGACTGTGCGTGTAAATTTCATGAAAAGGTAACTGGCACTTGGGAAGTCCTTAAAATCTGCTTAAAAGCCTGCTAAGTTAAGGCACAATCACTCAGCGCATGCAGATGGGCCACTTGGAATTGGGTTTTGGGGGACCTGCCCTGGAAAGCCATGGGGCGTATGCTTAGATAAGAGATGAAGAGAAGTTTACAGAGAATTTAGGAAGAATTTAAAGGGTAAACATGTAGGTTATCAAGAAAAGTTAATGGAAATTATGGAATAGGAAAATAAGTGGCAAAAAACTCAGGTAGATTAATCTGGCAGCAGCATCCAGAATAAAGTGAATTTGGTGTAAACTGGAATAATAAGGTGTAATTAGGATTTACTGCAGAAAGCCAAGAGTAAATTGATTAAGTACGAGGCCAGAATGGCAGTGGGGCCACAGGAAATAAATAAAACAACCAAAGAGAACCCAAACGAACTGAAACTCAAGACAAACTGTTGTGGGTTTTATTCAATTCCTGAATGATGCAAGGTAGATAACACATACGTATGCATTATGAGTTTAGAGTGAAAAACTAAATTCAAATCTGGATTGAATCTCAACCGTGCACACAACTCTGCTTACTGGGCAGCATTCTTGATGGCTATACGTTTAGTTTGCTTATTTATTAAATGAAGAAAATAATTTTGCAAAAAGGTTATAAGAAGGAAATGACTGAAATAATATACACCCAACACTGTTTAAGAAGCATTTAATAAATGGTTATTCTTTGGCAATCTTGATAAGTTTGTTGCTATAACATTATTAAATTACCTTTTATACCAATTGCTATAGATTTGGGAACTTTTCTGTGTCCTCTTCTGAGAGGCCATCCAGAAGTTAGGGTTGGGACAGTGTTTAGTGCTCTGTATATTTTTAAAAAGTATTCCTTTTAAACAAAGTTGCATGTAGCCCTTGCATATTCTCTTATGATGAGAAGATGTCTATATGTAATTTTTATTTGAAGGTGATTTTAAAAATAAAGCACTCTGTGTCATTGTAGCTAAAAAAAGAAAAAAGTAATTTGTACAGGTACTGGCTGTATACTGCAGGTGAGGTCCTTAACCAAAGGAGGAGAGGAAAACTAAAATACAATATTGTTATTCTCACTCTCAAACTCGAATTTTCAGTGAGCTTGAAAAACAAATTAGTTGACTTTAATTAAATTAGTGTTTACGGAGTGTCTACTTTCTGGCTTTTAGTTACCACAAGAGATATAGATGTAAGATGTTTCCTGTTCAAAGTTTACAGGGAGATACCATGAAAACAGGTAAATATAATGATCAAGATTTGATGGCCTAGAACATATGGTAGAAAGTCAATTAGTCTAATCCAGGGGTTAGAGAAGGTCTCCGTGAAAAAATAACTTTTAAAGTATTATCTAAAGAAAAAGTAGGAATTAGCAAGATTTTAGGGGAAGGCGTTGGGGAGTGGGACAGATGCAAAGCAATGCTCAAGGCTACAATGATGTTTGTACTTTCACAAGACCTTTCGCTTTGTTATCACTCAGTTCCCTCATTTCTAAAATGAAACTATTACTAGTATCCATCTCAGAGTATTAGGTGAGGATAAAATGAAAACACAAACTCAAAGTGCTCACTTAAGTTAGTTTTATCTAGTAAACTATCTCCAAACCAAATGCCTTACTTTGGGGAGAATCACATGAAGTTTTTCAAATACGTGGTTTTATGCTTGATGCTAGAACTACATTTACAAAATGCTTCTTGGAAAACAAAGTGATCTGTGATTCAAGTAAGTTTGTGAAGGACCAACCAACCTGTGGATTTCGATTCCAGAATACTGTTAAAAGACTCCTTAAATCCTATGGCAAAGGACTGTGTTTAACCTAGCATCTTCCAAAGTTATTGAGCCACAAAATTCTTTTCCCATAAAAGATGCATTAGCACTTCGAGTGAAGACAAAAGCACTAATCTAGGAAATCAGAAGACTTGGCTGTTGTGAAGTTCCGCTCTTAATCACAAGGTGATTTTGGACAAGTCCTCACCATCTGGGAAAATGGGGAAAGTAGAACCTGCTGAAATTGTCTTAGTGCCGTATATAGTAGGCACCCAACATGGATGATTTTTAACTCCTCGCTTCTCCATACAACAAATTTACTGTCAGCAGTGATCATGAAATGAATAAATACTCCAAGGGAATGCCAGAATTGAAGTAACTCAAATTCTTTTTCTATCTTTACCCCCACTTAAAGCTGCAATTGTTTACATCCAATCAACTTGTAAATGAAGGAATGTTTAGGATCATAAGGGTCAGAATCATGAACTGTGTGCAAAGTAAGTTTGGACATTTCTCAGCTATTACGTTCTTTATCTTGAAATGAACACCTGGAGCTTAATCTACATGCAGCTGGGTTTGGGGGTTCTGAATCTGTAATAGGAGTTATTTTGTATTAATTTCCAAGTTGAATATGTTTATGAAAGGATAAAATAGAAATGCTAATTTTTACCTCTCATATTTTTACCACTCACATATATTTAATAATCTCTGAACGTCAAGTTACTTGTAATGAAGGAAATTCCTCAGTTATATCCTAAAGAAGCAACTATAATCACATAAATTGATTAGAACTTAGACAAAACATATTTTTAAAGGAGTGTATTTTAGAATAATTTATTACTGTGTATTTTTTTAAATTGTCAAGTTTTGATGATAATAGAAAATAGGACTTCTAGTCGGTTTTATTATTGTTTTTAAATTCTCTACAGAAAATGTCCTTCTTTAATGAATGTATCAGATGTGCATCATTCCTCTGGCCCTTTCTACTGGTCTCACCAAAAAAAATTAAGAATAAAGACACACAGGGGCACCTGGGTGGCTCAGTCGGTTAAGCGGCCAACTTCGGCTCAGGTCATGATCTCACGGCTCGTGAGTTCGAGCCCCGTGTCGGGCTCTGTGCTGACAGCTCAGAGCCTGGAGCCTGCTTTGGATTCTGTGTCTCCCTCTCTCTGGCCCTCCCCCGTTCATGCTCTGTCTCTCTCTGTCTCAAAAACAAATAAATGTTAAAAAAAAAAATTAAAAAAAAAAAGAATAAAGACACACAGCGTACATGAAAGTTCTTCGTAAACTCTCAAGTACAACAGAACGGTAAGGCTGTTAAGGGTGTAAAACCCCCACAATTAGAGTTTCCTAGAGGTCATGCTCCTTTAGCAAAGGGATTCTTACATGTCTTTTGAACCAGCAATTTCTTTGGAAGTTTAGTAAAGCCTACAGATTTTCTTTTCAGATTATATATAATGCATAAAATAAAAAGGTATGGGGTTAAAGTGATATTGTAATTTGCTATTGAAATTGTTCTTAAGAATCTGTGATATGGAAATTCATGGGCTTCTTTACATACATTATATCATATGATCCGGGAGAGAACAAATTGCCATAATTTTGAAGTAATGAGGAGTACAGATGATATTTTGAAACATCTACACCAATAATAATGTATGAAAAATAGCAAGTGATTTTTATTGGTGTCAAAGTCACTGGTGTCACTAATATTACTGTGATTTATTGTTATATTCATAATTATAAAAATGCAGTATTTCAATAAAGGTAAGTAGAAAAAAAAGAGATGTCTCGTTTTTCCCGTTTCAATTCACCAACTCCCTGAATGCAGTGACCTCTTTGGGATCTGTGAATCCCAGGTAACACTCTTTGAGTAGCCTACACCAACATGGGTGACTACTATATACTGCACTGAGTAAGACAATTTCAGCAGGTCCTATTTTCCCCATTTTCCCAGATGGTGAGGACTTGTCCAAAATCACCTAGTGACTAAGAGCAGAACTTCACAACAGCCCAGCCTGTGAATGTACTTCTTTATTTGGAAAATTCCCACCAACAAGATTGTAAATCTTTCATTTTTGAAACCGTAAACTTAGGTACAATGAGGATTTATGAATGGTAAGCAATAAGTCCTGGAAGATTATGTTTTCTTCTTTAGTAGATGCAGATAGGATATGGCTTATTATATGCAAGAGCATGATTTTTAAAAACATTTCGCCTAAAGAACTGAAAACAAAATAAAACCAAACCTCAATAAAGAGGAAATAGGGAAAGATTACAAAGATGACTGTGTTATAGCTTACCAAGTTGTTATGTGTAAGAAGAAAGCCTGCTTTGGGTAGATTTCAGTATATGAATCGACTATTTTTCATTTTAAATTTGAGGTTTTATAGGTAAATGACATATATAATATTTTGATCTAAATAACATGTGCACCTTAAACAGGTACTTCTTAAAGGATCAAGTTCAGGTGCACTGCATCATTGTTATGCTATATAAGACATAACTACACATTTACCAGTTTAAGATCCTTGGATTGTTTCCTTACTGATTTAGAATTATCTGGCATATTCTGTACCATTTTAATATTAATTAATTAGTTTAATAATCAGTCTATATTAATATATTACTCTACAACAAATCTACCTACCTTAACCTAATTAAGTCTGCATTGTTGAAACATTAATGAGTGTTCCTCCTCCTTTATTCTGTATATATTATGACTTTGCTTCTTCTCTCCCCCCATGGGGGAGTTTTTATTAAACATAATCTTATTTTCAACATAAACTAGGATAAATAAACATGATATAACATCAACTGTTCACTGTCCTGTGACTTGTCACTTGTCACACTTCTAAATTTGGAGTTGCCAAGCCTCTTGCTAAAATTCTTTAAAAAATAGGTTAATTTGCTTGCTTCCTATGTTATAGAGAATAATAATAACTATGCTAAAATTCATTATACTGTGATTTAAAAAAAAAGCAAATGGAAGCACCAAAGACAGCTCCAAGACCCCTAGGATCTATGAAAGAAAACAATCGAGTGAAGACTTGAAACTAGAATCTTGGTTAAGAAAGGTACAGTACTGAATAATCAAGCTGGAGTATTAGGGGGACAGCTTGATGTTCTCATGGGCACAAGCTCTAGTAAAACTGGACTTGACTCTAGATGGAAAGTATTCTTCAGTAACTTAGGGCTAGCAAATATAGCTTAGCCAACTTGGAGTTGAGTCAGTACAGACCAAAGAGAAACCAGACATATATGTTAAGCTTGTCAACATAAGACAGTTACTGGAAAATGTGTCTGTACTATTTCAGCAGATGTGGTTTGAACTGCCTTCACCCCCAATTCCTCACACATCAATTGTGAGCAAACTACCTTTCCAACCCCAGGTTGGAATGTGTTACCCAATTCCCAGAAACCCTCAGTTTCTCAGTAGGGTTATTTAAGTTTCTCAGAATGTGATGTACACTTCAAGTTTCTATTCTTTCATTTTCCTCTTTTTAATTCATTCTATCCCCATCTCACCTTCCAGCCATTTCAAATATTACCTGTCTTTGTGAAGCATTGCTTACAGCTCTCTCCTTCCTGCCAGGCACAGCTTCTAACTCCTTCTTCAATGCTCCCAGGAAGCTTTGTTCAGTGTTTCATTACAGCCTTCCCTTGATTCATGCATCCATGCACTACTGTTTTTCCACCACACATATTTGAGATTTTGAAGCACTAAGTACACAGCAGAGAAACGAATCCCACTTGGTTACTATTATCTATGCACCTAAAATCTGAGAGGAGCTACAAATAAGTAACAACAAAAACAAAAGAACATCATATCGGATACTAAGGTGGAGAAAATGCAGAGTGCTTTAGAGGAATATCAGAAAGAATCTTAGGTAATCACACCACGTTTTATCACATAATTTGCTTTATTCCCTTTCGAGCCTAGCCTACAAGGGGAAGAAGTAGATGATGATAGAAAATAAATTGCACTCTTAAGTATCTATGATCTAAAGGAACAATACAATAGAAAATGGGCCAAAGCTGGTGTCTGGAAGTCACTCTTGTAGAAATTACGTATCTGTCAAGTCCTTGGATAGTTACTTCACTATGATGGGTAATGAATATAAGAAATCTAGAGTATCTAAATAACCTTCATATTTTAATGGAACTCCAAATGACTCACTGATTAGTTCCTATTAATTCGGTTAAATGGAATTGTTTTTCCTTAAAAATTAATCGAATACGTTATTATGTCAGGTGAATTTAAGGTTGGTCCTATGGAATGAGATCTTTCATCAGGCATCTTAGGGTTATTTTAGACCCTAAGCATAGGTAGTATAAGACATTTCATAACGTTATCATGCTCTATTCAGTTCAGTGTGCCTTCACCTACTCAGGCCACCTAAACATTAAGGTTTTGCATTTCCTAGTTTTTCTATTAAAAGCTGAATGGGAAATTTGCATTTATATTAGGCATTTTGACTCCTTTGACATTGAAATCTAAGCAAACTATGATGATAAAGGAAAAATGAATATAAAAACGTACATAATACAAAGTACCCAAAAGGCTTTTTGTGCACAAATTCCAGTTTGTTTCCATAACCAGCAAAGTCTAATTTTAACTGAAATTGTTTTTAAATCTTTGAAAGCCAATTTTATTGTTGGGATGCCAAACCATCATTTATTAAGAAATATCACAATTGTCTGGAAGACAGCCATCCGTTCCAAAGCATTACAACTTTTGTAATTGGCATACTTTATGTACACATCTTGATTCTTTGATACAGTAAACTGAGTCTTACAGAATGCGTTAGAATATATTATTCAAATGAATTCTAGTGCATGCCTTAACCTTTACATTACAATTCCTCAAGTGTATCTATAGGGCATTCAATGAAATCAATATGGGCCTAAAGATCTTTTTTCTTTTTTGATGGGCACAATTCATATGCAATTTTTCTCCTTGATTATAGTGAAGCTCTTTGGGGTGGGCTAGGTAAATTTTTTCAGCTCACTTAATGCATCTTATTGTACACACTGGGATTATCTTTCATTCGGTATTGCTAATATGTCATTTCGCTAACTGGAGATTTCCAGGAAATACACAAAGCAGTTTTTGTGTTATGTGTGCATGCATATGTTATTTGTTAAACAAATGTAAGTTATTAAGATCCTCAATGTCATTTTCAAAACTCAAAACTGCAAAAGCTTACTGTGGAAATGGATGCACATTTAAAAAATTGGTGCTTGGTTTGGTATGGAAGGGGAAGGATATTATCAGCTTTACTTTAACAAAAGAACCATTTACCTTCATGGGACCATGTTTTTTTTTTTTTGTTCTTAGATCATTCTAAATCACCGCAATACATATGATTTTATTTTATTTCTAATAGACTATATACATGCATTTCCAGAACTATGCGTAATATAGCAATTTCTCTCCAGCACAGAGAGGACATGTGAGATCAATTTTTTTCCCTCCATACATTTCCTATTTTAACACACAGTAACTAATTCTACTTGCCAGGTTTTATGGCCTTTTATTGGTTATGCAGTTTTATTTATATTCTTGCTTGCTACTAATTATCACATTCTGCATAATTTATAATGCATTCTACTGATGGTGAAGTCTGAATAATGAAATCCATCTATAGAAGAAATCGACTGCCTCCCAACGAAAATGCCAAGGAGAGTATGAACAGAAATTGTAAAAGACTTAGGAATTTATACTTAAAGTGAACTCACTTCCTTTGTTCCACAAAGGAAAAGAAAAACACTGGTAGAAGGGGGCTTGGTTGAATTTTATCCAACACGGTTTTACCTACTTTTGTAAAACCGTGTTGACTTCTGTATTCATAATACTGGGTCTTATACCAAGCTACCTAGAAAAAGGATTTTTAAATAAAAAAACAAAAACCAGGTAGAGGTGAACACTTTATCACTTGATTCATCTGTAGAGTGGATTCTTTGAGTAGCCCAGCTGCACTCATATGGCCATTACTTACGTTATTGAAACACAAGCCCATTTCAAAAAGGAAGAAATAGCCCTATTACTACATTCCTTTCCCTTTTCTATGAACTAGTTCAAGCTATTAACATGGGAATTCTTTACAATTCAATGTTCGCCAAATCTAATGGTCAAGTCTTTCTTGAATTGGCCACTCTGTGCTACTGAAACTTAGGTACGTTTTTAGTTCCACTTTGATCTTTATTGATCTCTAATTGTTAATTCATCCCCTGGTTACCTCTCCTTGTTACAGCCTTACCACCTCTCCACTTTGGCTTACTTTCAATTTTCACAACTGTTGGACATAGTTCAGAACTAATTTTGACGTTTTTGTATCAAACTCAAAACAAAGAAATAATATAATGTCTTTTATTTTCTTAATATCATGAAAATCCAGCCATGTTCTTTTACTAAATGGGAGGGATTATGTGTGCTGTCAGATTTACAGGAACAGAAAAATAAATTGAGAATTGTGTGGCTTTTCATGTGAATTTAACATAGAAAGCCTACATTCTATATTCTTCCTACTACCACCTCAAAAAAAAAAAAAAAAAACCCAGATGTTTACAATCTGGATTCACTTAAATCTTTATTTATGTATATTTGGGAAAGAGGTTGAATCAAGTTCAAATTCATCCAATCATTCCCATATCTATTCATTCAAATACATATTTTATTAACTTCTTGCGTATAAGAACATTGCCAAAAAATACTGATTCTGTCTAAAAATAAACTTCTGTGCATTATTTTATTGCTTATATTGGATAATAGACCAACAGATCCTACCTATGCAAAGAAGTATAAAATGCACTTCCTGTTTCCAGAAACCTAAAATTTGTTTGATAATACATAAAATAATAACAAGGATCATTTGTAAAGAGTTTTACAGAGGCTTAGCAAGACAGTATAAAATAGATGCAAAATGAATGGGAAAGTAAATGTTAAAAAACAGAGCTGCCAGGGACCGTAATAGCCAGAAAAGGAAGTGAAATTGGGTTTGATCTTGAAATCTAGTAAATGAGGGAAACAATGTCCATGGTATATTTGGGCAATAGTGTTTGACTAGTAGGACCAATGGTTAAGGTTTAGTGTTATCCCCAAATACATTTTCCCCTTCTTCCATAATAATTATTTTCACTTTGCCATTCATCTGCTTAGCTGGAGATTTCCCAGCTTCCCTTGTAGCCGGGAAGGCCGGGTGACATTCTAGTGGATAATGGAGCAGCGGAAGACAAGATCATGGTTCCTAGCGAGTTCTTGTGGAACAGAGCAACCTCCCCACACTGCTCTGTCCACTAAACAGGGCTGCTTCTTGTAGAATACATGGGCTTTTCCCTTGTTGGAACCAATGTATTTTTTTTTTTTTTTTTGGTCACAGTTCAGTTTTTGCCCTCTTTAACATAACTACTGGTGTGAATGATAAAGACCCCATCCAGGGGCACTGCAACAAAGGGCAGATGGCTGGCATGACATGAAAAATGGAAAATTGATAGTTCACTCATGATAAAGAGCAAGGAAAAAGGAGGAGTGAAAAAGAAGTGTTAGAGATTAATAATCACAGTTCCACTGAGGCAGTAAGAGACACAGGAGATTCAGAGAGGTTTGCTTTGGAAAAACAAAAGCTAAGAAGTTCAGTTTTTGATATGTTGTCTCTGAAGCAATGATTCTACATTCAGATGAAAATAAATAGCAGGAAATTATGGATCAAGGTTGGGGATAAAAAGGAAAATCAGGTTGGGAATTGCAAATACAGGATCCGTTCATGTAGAAGCAATCGTGGCAACCGGGAGAAGGGCCGCTTTCTCAACCAGTTACGTGGCTATCAAAAAGATACCTCAGAAAAAGAAGTGTGGTCCTGGCTAAAGATCAAGCCTTGAAGGACAAGGAATTTAGGTTTCGAGAGACCAAACTACTGCTTTCAAGGACATAACCCACAATTAATAACATCCCATTTGTCACACAAGGTCAACGAAAGGATGTAGCTCCCTGATGGTAGAAACATTACTGACTTTGACCAGCTGATCAAGGTTGCACATTTGCTTTGCCTTGGAGAAGCCGGTGACTGGCTAAGTCACAAGACTTTTTGTGCCTCAAAGTCCTCATTTGTAAAGTGGGGTGATATATATTTAAATGACAGGCTATTCATGTCTTTATTCTCTGATAAAGTTCTAGTCATGGTTCAAGGAAACTTCCAGATCCTAGCACCTCTGTGAAGCCTGAGCCCAGAAAAAAAAAAAATCCCAACTTTGATTCTGCTATATTTACAACTTAGTGTTTTTGGAGATCAGATTTCATTTATTCTTGTGGTTTTGAAGTTGCTCTGCTGGTAATGTGTTCACTATAATAAAGTTTAATTTTTCAGTAGATGGCATAAATCAGAATTTCAGACATATATATGATAATATAATAAAACTGTAATAGGCTGGGATTTAGAAAGAATGATTTTATTTTTTTCAATTTTTTAACGTTTATTTATTTTTGAGAAAGAGAGAGAGAGAGAGAGAGAGAGAGAGAGAGAGAGAGCTGGGGAGGGGCAGAGAGGGAGACAGAATCCGAAGCAGGCTCCAGGTTCTGAGATGTCAGCACAGAGCCCAATGTGGGGCTCCAACCCATGAACTATGAGATCATGACCTGAGCTGAAGTCAGATGCTTAACTGACTGAGCCACCTAGGTGTCCCTAGAAAGAATGCTTTCATAATTTAGAGACAATAATTTGGTGTCCTGTCTAGTGAGAGTTCAAAAAGCCCTATTATGCATGTTATATTTTACTTACATGCTCTACTATATTTGAAGACCAGCATATGGATTAGTCTGCATGTATACTGTGACAAATCACATAGGCTGGATGCTGCTATCACTGCACTAACCACCCTTCTAGATTCTGAATTCTTGGCAAGGAGACATTGTCTTATCAGCACTATACCCAGTTGAGCTGGGTGACTGTTAGGTAGTAGACATTAAATCAGCGTTTGCTGAAAAAAGGATGTTTGAGTGAGTTCTTTGGATAAAGTCAGACAATATAGTAATCCTTTTGTTAGTACGGTGGGTACTAAAATGTACACTTTAATTCAAAAGAACTGAATTTCTTAAAAATAATATATATATTTTGATCCAGTTTCCCTCTGATCTAAGTTAGTGATATTTATTATAATTTTAAAATAAACATGATCACATATATTGAAAAATATTATAATAATTAATAGCACCATTACAGAAGATTAAACATGGAAATCATAACTAGTTGCTACACTAATAAAGGTTAAAATATTTTCAATTCAACTTAGAAACTGGCCTCACTGAATATGCAACTTTGTATTTACTTCTGGTCTATTCCAAGGCACTTGGAGGTTTATATATGCAATTTGTTTTGTTTAAGCAACACAGACAATAGATAATATGAATCAGATGCTATTTTTAGCAAAGATTATTAATACATTTAACCCTCCTACAACCTTATCTAGTTTCACAGATGCAGAAAATATAGCACAGAGAAGTCTTATATTTTACACAGTCTCAAACTGCCAAAATATGTAAACTGCAGGTGCATGTTGGCAATTAACATGCTCCAAGTGTATGTATTTTCTCCCTTCCAATTAGCCCTACTACTCTATATCCCATCTCTAGTAAGATGCCACCTGAAATTTAGCCTTTTAAGACTGGAGCTTGAAAGTCAAACTCAAAACCTTTTTCTCATATCCCACACTCACTTTGTTGCCCGACTTCCACGGTTTCCTATTATCTACAGAATAGAGGGAAATTCCTAAGCAAAGCTATCCTAGCTTGATTTTCCCACCTCCACAACCTCATGCAGAGGATAAATTCTGGAACCATACAGCCTAGGCTTTAATTCCAGTGTTGATGCTCAATAGCCATGTGTTCTTAAAAAAAATATATTATTCCTTCATTTCCTCAGTTTCCTCATCTATAAAACAGTGCCAATATAGAAGGGACGTGGTGAGGTTTCAAAGCTCTCAGAAGAGTATGTAGCATTTCATGAAGAGCTTACAAACTATTGGATATTCCTATAATTTTATTGTTATATATTTCAATATTCTTGCAATTTTATGGTTACATTATTACAGCTCTTTGTGTGTAAGCATGTCATATGTAAATAATTCTGAACTCCCTGTGGTTCTCTAAGTGTATATCTTTAATGTACAAAAGTAAATGAATATGAGGAAATACCGTTATACACAGTGCTTTCTTTGCCTGGTAAACTCTTACTCCTCCTGCAAAACCCTTCCTGGCCACTTCAGGGAGTGTTAGGCATGTGTCTTCTGAATTCCCAGAATAAGTGCTTTTATTATAGTATTTATCATTGCAATTACTTCATTTTTTTCTGTCTGTGAACTCATTTCATCCCTTTTCTCCAGGAAAATGCCTAATTTTCCAATACTGCTCAATTAGACAAAAGGTTAAATGAGCAAGTGGACAGTACTTTATTCGTCATTAAGCAATTTCACAAGTAACTACTAACTTTTGGGTCGCTCAGCAAACACTTTAGGTAGGGTGTCAAGAACACACACACACACACATATATACACACACTTTTTTAAAATTAACTTATTTATTTGTAGAGGGGGGAGAGAGGAAGGACAGAGAGAGGGAAAGGGAAAGAAAGAATCCCAAGCAGACTCTGCACTGTCAGCATGGAGCCCGACCCAGGGCTCGATCCCACTAACTGCAAGATCATGACCTGAGCTGAAATCAGCCATAACTTAACTGGATGAGCCACCCAGGCACCCCAGGGGCACACCTATATTAATGACAGCTCCCAGATATGTTTATACCAGTAGGTACAAAATTTGGGATTGAATGGATGCTAGAGAGGACAACCACAGTCTTTCTATTCGCTGGAGACCCTTTGTTCTATTTCCCCCCACACCTGTAAAAGGTACAGACCAACAGGATGGCTGAGGTTTGAGCTGACACCTTAATCTTCTTCATTTCCCTAATACCAGGTTTTGAGTCTATGTTATTAAGATAGCTTAACTCTCAGCCTTCACCTTAGACTTCTGGTGTCACCTGGCCTATGGGCTTAATAACTTTCCTAAGCCCTTAGGTAAATAATTCAAGGAATTTAGCATTACTCTATTGAATTAACTTCTGAGGCCTGGGTATAGGGCATCTCATTTTAACATACACAATTCATTTCTCAAGATTTAGCAATGGAGACATTCATTAATGTGAAGTGATCATTATATTGATTTCCCATAGGTAAAAGGGAAAAGGAAAGCATGAACTCCCCAGTTGTTTTAAGGACAGGACTGTTTAATTTTGCAGAAAAATTATGAAGATATTAAAAAGTTAGCCAACAAAAACATAGGTGACTAAGGGGTTAAAATGAGGCATCAAATGGGCATGGGCATTACTGCCTTCTATGGAACAGAAAGATTTATATTTAGAATCTGTTAGCCCTTACTGACTGCAAAATAATCCATCCTCTGTTTTAACTAAGGAAAAATAGATATAACGTGTTAAAATAGTGTTAAAGTAAAGAACCTGAGAGTTTCTGAATCTGAATAAGACCAAAATGAATCTTTGAGTGGTAAAGTTAAAATAATCTCAATTTTGTGATAATCTTAATATAATTAGTATGAAAGGAATAAATTAATGTCCAGTCTTCTCTGTTCCCAATGGCCTCACATAGAAAGAGATTTTGTTTTCCCTCAAAATATCTCATATCACTAGAATATTTATAGAGCACGTTAACAGGTCATAAAAAAATTGGACTGGCTTGTTGCTACTCATGCTCCATTTGGCCCATCATGTGTAAGAGGAAATGAACATGCAGAGACAGAGACTTTAAATGACATCGCGAACAAATGTCTTCTTACAACAACCATATTCTCAAAAAAAAAAAAAAAAAAACCCAAGGGAAATCATAACAAACAAAAATAACATTTTCCATGGAATTATTTTTTAAAATCTGATTTGCTGTCTCAAGATTACACCATACAATATTTTGAACTAATTATTGGAGAAATAAAAATCCTTTTGGTTTGGAAAAGCCGTGTTGGATTAATATCCTTGGATTGTTTTACAGTTGTCTAACCGCCAAAGACAATAAATATTATTCTATTAATCTAGTGGACATAGACTGAAAATTAAGAAAAAACAAATACTAAACCTTAGAGTCATGTACCTCAGACAAAATATATTTCTTAGTTTAGGCCAACATCTCTATGTACATGTAAAGTGACAGGGAAACCAGACTTAATTTGTCATGTGTCAACTTCTACCTTAGGATGCTTTATGCACAATTTTATATTTTAATTTATTTGTTACTAAAAATTTTTTTTAATCTTTGTTTATTTTTGAGAGAGAGAGAGAGAGAGACAGACAGAGCATGAGCAGGGGAAAAACAGAGAGAGAGGGAGACACAGAATCTGAAAGCAGGCCCCAAGCTCTGAGTTGTCAGCACACAGCCCAACGTGGGGCTCGAACTCACAAATCATGAGATCATGACCTGAGCTGAAGTTGGATGCTGAACTGACTGAGCCACTCAGACACCCCTTTATGCACAACTTTTGTTGAAATAGGCTTTACTCTTGAGTACCAAGGATCCTAATTGGATCTCCCTTTCCCCCTCTCCACAGTAAACAATAAAGAAGAACAAATTACTATAGCCCCAAATATTTAGGTTTAATATTCAGTAAAGATAGGTAATATTATGTTATATACAGTATTAGTAAATAAAAACTAAACCTGAAAATACACAAATATAAGCATGTATTAGCATATATTGCTATGGGAGAAAATATAGCCAAAACAATTTTTTAAAGAACTTCAGACTTACAATTCAAGAGAAAGAACTGGCAAATCCAAACGTGAAATTAAAAAAAAAAAAAGATGGATTTAGCTCTTCCTTAACATGAGTTTGCAAATATCATTATAAACTTTAAAAAAAAACAATGATATTAAGGACAGGTCGATAATATCAAAAATTATAATTACCAGAAATAGAGCTAATGTTAAGGAAATAGATAATACTGTGTGTGTGTGTGTGTGTGTGTGTGTGTGTGTGTGTTTAAATAAAGTTCTACTCTACAAACAGCTTATCAAGGTATTGATACCAAACAGACCTTGTGCAACTATCCGTTTCTTCTGGTTACATGCCAGTCATCTCTTCCCTCACATGTTAGCAGCACGTTTTTCTCACCCACCATTTTGCAAAGTCACCATTTCTAGTGCTGGAGTTGCGCTACAGGACTCATAAATATATTTCCACAGGTGGAGGTTTTACACGGTGTGTATTTCCAAAGGAAGCATTCACATGCTAAGGAAGGAAGGGGCAAGTCTTCTAACAACTCCTTTTTGATCTTTGAAATGGGCTTCCTTAGGGATAGATCCAATTAATCAATTTTGCCTTGGGGCAAAGAAATTTTGAACTCTACTTAAAGACTGAGGTGCCTCATTATATGTTTCTGTATTAATGACTAATTCATGAACTAGCCTTGGCTTGGACATTTTCTTAAAATGTTAAGTGTGATTTTATTATTCGCTATTACAAGTTTTCACCATTTTTCTATCTTTACTGGGAAAAAATTAGTATCTTGGTATGGTATACGGGACTCTCCATATTTGGGCTTCCTAAAGCTTTCACTTGCCTGTCCTTGCCTTCCAGTGTATTGTCTGGTCAAACCTAATTATTGTAGTCCCCCCACTGGATCAGCACCTTCATATATACTATTCCTGGAATCCAGTCCTTTCTCCCACCTTCCTTGGGTTCCCCGCATCTAATAAACTGACTTCACCTTCTGACCCTAAACCTTTTCTGAACTATTTCAGTTATTTTGACCCCTCTTGTTAGGTACATATACATTTAAAAAGGAAGAACCAGGGGTGCCCGGCTGGCTCAGTAAGAGGAGCATGTGACTCTTGAGTTTCAGCCCCATATCAGGTGTAAAGATTACCTTAAAAAAAAAAGTAAAGAGAAAACCTTTAAGAAACAAAAAGGACCAAGAACAGGTACCTGAGAAATGAAAAGGGAAGAAGTGGAAAGAGCTAAAGGCAAGGAGGGAGAGAGGAGTTCTTTTGCTGGTAAAAAAACAAAAACAAAACAAAAACACCCTCTGTGATTATTCAGGCCTGACCTGAATTACAGTTACAAAGGTAATTACAGCAAGTCTTTACCTGGCAGCCTTGCGAAGGGGAAAGCTACCCTCCTCATACCAGACTTCATGCATAGCTAATGCACAGCACTGCCTAAAGGGACTTGCCTTCAAGGGCTCAGTCCCTCTCCTTGGCCTTCTGTTCATGCACATTTGCATTCCTAGCCCAGGCTCCTTCATTCACAGACCTCTTTATGTGGGGTCTTCAGCTGAGGCCTTCTTCAGTGCCTCTCTTGCAGCCTGCTTACTGGGGGCTTGGGGTCTGGAGAGAAGAGGGGGAATTCTGGAAGATACTTTCTGCCACTCTTAGTACTCAGTCATGTCCCACTCCTATCCCTCCTTCTACCTTCCCCCCTCTCCTTCTCTCTGGACCCCAAGTCATAGAACTACCTTAGCCTTTTGTTCAGGGCTCCCTTAATGGTAAGATGTCCCCCAAGTCTATGCTTTCAATGGGGAAAAATGGAAGGGGAGGGAAAGAGAGGCACTCCCATGTCAGCCTGTTGTTTATACTACCTCAGTAAGTGATCAAGACTTGACTGTCATCTTTTACTTTTGGCTTGTGGATTAAATTCACTACTTCAACACCTGGCAACTCAGCTTCCTCCAGGTCAGCTGAGCTGTTGATAGTAGGATGGCCAGACAGTAATGGACTCCAGGAAGCTTCTGTACAATTTGAAGAGGATAATGAATGGGGCAGCAGAAGAACTGTCTATGAAATTTTACCCTGGCTCTCAATGTCGTGAATCACTGCTGCCGTAACTCATTGGTGAAATTCATGACATTCTAGAGTCATTAGCATATACCGAAAAACTGAAGAGCAAAGTTGAAGAATGACACAAAATTAATGAAATTTGTTATTCTTTTATTTTTTTCTGTAAGAGAGGTACCCTACATTGGCTCTGGCTATCTTTAGAGGTATGAATCAGTTTGGAGTTCTGACAGTATCTTTCTTCTACGGGGGAAGTGAGGTGGTGAGATGGGGGAAAAAATACATTGGTTACATTTTATTGGAAAATAATTGAATTGTATAGTTTTCATATTTTATATGTATTTCTTTTATTTTATATCTGCATTTTCTAGTTTTAAAGCCTAAGAAGAGAAGTAACTAGATTCCTGGACAAAATCAGGAAGGAAGTATAATAGACAGTTTAGCCTGCGTTGGCCCACTGTTTCAATGATGGTTTACAATTGAAAATGGTTGCTACATGAACAGGGGAATGGGCACTTGCTATAAGGCATCTGCCAATACCTACAGCAGTAGTCAGAATAGAGACCATTAAATTATAGCCTAAATACACTAGGCCAGCTGTCATTTTTCAGCTGTCACTCACATTTGAGGTTTCTTCAAGATCTGGTATACCAGATATCCTACGTGTCAAAGAGACTATGGCTTGGAGAGCCCTGAACTTGAATCGAGATATGCTCTGCACCAGAAAAGAGGCAGTAGGGTGCAATCTAGAGTTACATATTTAAACTTCTGTAAACCATTTATGAGTTACTTTTTCTATAAACTTAGCAAAGATATTTATCTAGCATTGCATGAATTAGCATGAGACCCACAACTTAGGAACTTTTTAATTCCAGCTGGAATTAAAGTATTTCTGAAGCTGATAGAATTGTTCCAAAATAACTTCTTAATGAAAAGTCACACGACTAAATCCTCAGGACTATTATTATTATGAAAATATCATTTACAAGTCCATGACAGTCATTTCAAATTAGAAATTTAGTGCTTAAATCAATATTAATTTGAGTAACTGGATTCAATCTAGTTTTAGATTTCAAAGTATAAAAGGAAGACAAAATACCAATAATTAATAAAAAGCAAATAAAAAATTTTGGGAAGACAACAGGTGTCTTTAGTAAAGACCAGAGCTTTAGTAAACAGTTCCAGATGGATGAGAATTATTAAAGAAAGGAAGAAAGGAAGAAAATGTAGGATATTATGATAAAAATTCAAAAGCACAGACCTCTTGGCTTTAATAGCCATTCATAATTCCTCCTTTCTTGCTTAGATTTCAAAAATACGTTTCCTACAAAAAAATGAATCATGATTTGGGATTTAGAATTTTTATAAGCCCAAACTGAAAAACAGTATGTATGGTTATACTGTATAATTTTCTATATGTATTGGATCTCTACACTGAACATATTTTAAAAAGAAACTATTGATGGACTTTAATAAACTAAAATTTAGGAAATTCATATGCTAGGATCTGATGATGATGATGATGATGATGATGGTGTGTGTGTGTGTGTGTGTGTGTGTAATGTAATTTCTGAAAGGATTAAATTGAAGTTAAAATTAACTGGTGCTTTCTGATTATTAAGTGCTTTTTTATAATTTAAATAAATCTGAAAATTTATTGAAAAAAGGTTTTTCTCTTCAATTTACTAGATGATTTAAAATCAAAGTAATTACAAATTTCCCACCAAAGATTAGTTTGAATATCATGGCAGAAATTATGAAATTCTTAATCTTGTGTACATGTGGCCCTTTGGGTGCATCCCTCTGAATCATGCAAGATATACATTTTGAATTTAAAAACCCATGACAAATAGCAGCTGAATACTATGAAATATAAACTTTGAACTGCTCCAGAGAAACTTTCTCTATGCTTTTTGCCTCCATGCCTCATTTTTTTCAGCAAACAGGCAGCCACTTCCAAAGATTTTCAATATAAAGAAGGCAGCAAAAGACTTAGATAAAGACCTAGAAAAACAATAATAAGAAAGTGAAAAAAAGAAAAAGCTACATAAAGACTGTAAATCATCTAAAAATCACTAAAATTGGACCTTTACAGAAATAATTTTCTTTAGCTTCAATTAAATATTATAATTAGAAAAGAAAAATAGCCTTTAAAAAAAGATACATTTTTTTAAAGAAGGAAGGAAGGAAGAAAGAAAGAAAAAACACATTTCAAGACAAAAGGATAAGTGAGCTGACATCACTAAAAGAAAGCATTTAAAGGGAAAGAGAAGAAAAAGATAGGAAGAGAGGAATCAGGAGAAGAAATACAACTCAACACAGATTCAGCATACCCAGGTGTGAGGAATTCACACAAAGCAAAATGAAAAAGAACAAAAGTATAAATAAAACAGGACAAAATAGAGGAGAAAGACAACACATTTTCAACATTCACATGATTGGTTTTTATAAAGAATTAAACAAAAATATAAAGTAACAGAAAATAATTTAGAAACATAACAGGCAAGACATAAAATTTCATTAAATGAGTACCTGAATCTGCAAATCAAAAGGGAACAGTTATTCCAGGAAAAATTTACATGAAATGACCACTCTTGTGGGTCTTTGACCTGAAACTCCAGATATCCTCATAAGTAATTCATTCACATGACCTCAATAGGAAGGTTTCCTAGTGACCCTTCATCAAACAGCATCTCCGCTTACACCTGATCTACTTCAGTCCCTCTTTTTTACATTTTTTCCCAATGTACTGATCACTATCTGACATTATGTAGATAGACATATAGGCAGGTAAATAGGTATTTGCTTATCACCTCTCTCCCCCATTAAAAAACATACTAACAAGAAGCTAACCTTTTTTTCCCTTACACTATTATATCACCAGCAACCATGCTTGTACAAAAAAAGGTATTTAATAAACATGTGCTGAACAAATACATTAAATTTAATACTTTCAGTAAAGAAAGAATCGTATAGTAACCTGAACAGAAAAGGGCAGATCACATTCAAGAGGGAAATTTTTGTGGATGTCGACTTTCCAGAGTAACATTTGATTAAAGGCAGAAAAGCAAGGAAATACTTAATCAAAGTACATCCTGACAGGGGCGCCTGGGTGGTCCAGTCAGTTAAGTGTCCTACTCTTTATTTCTTCTCAGATCATGATCTCACACGTCTGAGATCCACCCCACGTCAGGCTCTGCGCTAACAGTGTAGAGCCTGGTTGGGATTCTCTCTCTCTCTCTCTCTCTCTCTCTCTCTCTCTCACTCACTCTCGCTCTCGCTCTCCCTTTCCCTCTCTCAAAATAAATAAATAACATTAAAAAAAGTACATCCTGACAACTAGCTTCCAAGTACAAAGATAATAGGAATCACAAGAATGTTTGGGGAATATATAAAGAAATTAAAACACGCATTTCAAAAATGAAATCCTGGTAAAGAACTGGGGTAATCTCTTTAAACACAAATCTAAGGCTAAGCAACAGTACAAATTATGGTTACAGAATAAAATGGGAATGCTATAAAACTTGACACTATGCAAATATTAATAAAATTAATGATAATTAAGATGTAGGGAAGGAAGGATTACGTGCAATGGTCCTGATTTCTACCATCCATTGCTGGGAACTGATACTATCTAAATTTGAAATGTGAGGTTAAAATGATTGAATTTTTAAAAAAAGTTTTCCATAATGTTTTCTTAACTTTAGAGACATGACTGGGAACTAATATTCCATTTATTTCTTTATTTCTGTATGTTTATGTATCTCAGTATATACATTTCTCTATTCTTCCCATTACCTATATTGCTAACATAATGACTCACTTTTCTCATATATGAAATGGGGATAACCATATGCTTAATAATAACATAATAATAATAATGATATAAACAATAATATTACAACGGTACTTACAGCGTAGGGGAGTAGGAAGATGAAATAAATGATACATGTAGAGACTTCAAACCTGGTCCAGCTATCATCTATTTGTATAATATGCATGTTAAAGATGATAGTTTGTTAAGGGGATGATTTGATAACAGTGAAAAAAATCTTCACTGCTTAATTTTAATTTTTTATGTAATGAGCACCTATCATTTTTATGACAATGAAAACAGTCTGTAAAATACATTAAAATACATTATTAAGCAGTCTGTAAATATGTAAAATATGTTAAACTAAGGAGAAAATGTTCACTATTTTACTGCAGTATGTGACAATTGGGTCTATTCCCATATACTATCTGTCCTAGAGCATTAAAGTACACTCCTGAGGGTGTATTTTTTTATTTGATTGTTTCTAAGTATAAATCTATTAAAATCCATATAATGATTTCCAAAGCTGGCTGTGTATCTCCTCCCCCACTTTAAATTTTGCTGTGTTCTCTCTTACAGAAAATTTATTTGGAAACAAAAGCATTATGCTCTTTATATAATGTCAATGTATCTCCTCCCCCACTTTAAATTTTGCTGTGTTCTCTCTTACAGAAAATTTATTTGGAAACAAAAGCATTATGCTCTTTATATAATGTCAATGTTTTAGTGACCACCACCTGTATTTTAAAAATTTGTCTTTACTTAATATTAGTGGGTCAGTGGAGAAGCAGGGGGTTGAAGAGGGTAGGCTGTAAACCAAGCAGTGTTTGGGAAGACTTCTAAACCATGGTGCAGCTGCCAACTTCAAGTGGATCCCCCTTCTCGGCAAAGATAAAGAAATAGTAAGCTGGCACGCACCATTCAACCGGTCTTCTTACTCGTGATTGAAAGAATCCCTGAGAATGTGTAATGAGCAAATGCTTTTATTTCTTGAAAACTGAATTTCTAGGCTTTTAATGTTATCTTTATTTAACCTAGAACAATTTATGTATATTTACAATTTAGAACATACATGACATTAAAGACCTCACCTCATGAACTTATTACCTGTAAAATAATGCCTTTTTAAATTTGTTGTTCATTCTGGTAATTACAGTAACTGAAGAGTGTCGATTGTAACTAATTAAAATCAGGAGTAACACCCATACCGCTATCTTTTATAAATGAGATAGTATTCACTCAGACCACATGTGCATCATAAAGATAACAATTAATACTGCATGATGCTAAATATGAAATCAATGACATTTATTCATGATGAATAAAACTGGCTATTTCCCCTCTTGAAACTGCAAATGAACAAAAATCTTGGTATATGTTGCCCTCTAGTGGAATTTTTTAAAAAGACTGTTAAATTATATTGTGTCCTAAACAAAATCTGCAATAACAAGTTTACTTAATACAAGTGTTTTAAGACAAAGTAACTTCTTTCTTTTGAAATGCTAAGTACTACAGGGGCACCTGGGTGGCTCCTTGGGTTAAGCATATGACTTCGGCTCACGTCATGATCTTGCAGTTCATGAGTTCCAGCCCAGGGTCAGGTTCAGGACCTGGAGCCTGGTTCAGATTCTGTGTCTACCTCTCTTTGCCCCTCCCTCACTCACGCTCTCTCTCTCTCTCAAAAATAAATAAACATTAGGATTTTTTAAATTATAAGTACAAAATATTTTTAATTGTTGTACTTGATGGGTTTTATTCTAAAACATCAAGAATTGTTAAAAAAAAGAAAAAGGCCTCTCCTAGCCATTAAAATCCAAGAAAGTATGATTCATGTAGAATGAAAAGTAGAAATAGAAAACTCAGGCACATAATTTTATTTTCTTAGGATCTTTGCCCAGAAACATTATCCAAGCTGACTCTGTAAAACTATCATCAGAAACTCATCTGTCTACAACTAGCATGACTAAAAGGACATTTTAGTTTCTTGGTGAAAACAATAATTTGAAAAGTCCATAACATCAAGAAATAAGTAAGAGTGTTCCCAGAAATATGAAAGGAATACAGGAGCAGTTTGTGTTACCTTTTGATTTGTTTTCAAAGAGTGTATTTTATTGTGTTCTATTACCACTACAATATTTTTTTGCAGTTTATAACTTCAATACATAGAATTGAAGGATAGAGATATAGTTTTATAATTTACACTCTAGGATGGAAGAGGTGAATGCATGATAGTATACAAAATATATTCTATTTATGATGGGTACTTAAAAATGCCATCATTAATTCACATCAGTTTTTGATCCCCACTTCAACAATACTGTTGCTTATGTCTTACAATACGTAATTTAAGCATATATGTGTTTAGAATATTTTTGATGAGTTTGTGAAGATTCTCTTTCCCTAAAAAATAGTTTAAGGGGCACCTGGGTGGCTCAGTCAGTTAACTGTCTGGCTCTTGACTTTGGCTCAGGTCATGATCTAAAGGTCATGAGATTGAGCCCCACTGCCAGGCTCTGCATTAACAGCAGAGAGCCTGCATGGGATTTTCTCTCCCTCTCTCTGGGCCCCTCCCCTGCCTGTGCACTCACTCTCTTTCTCTCTTTATATCTCAGAATAAATAAATAAAAACTAAAAAAAATCATTTAGAATATGGTAGCACAGTCCATTGTAGAGACAACAACGTTTGTGGTTTCACCTACCCTATGAAAAATTATACACCAAATATTTATTCAACAATATTCCTTATTTACTCATTAACAAAGGTTCTCATTCCAAAATCAATCTTTAAAAGTAATTCAAGCTAGGGAACTATAACACTATCAAGATGTTACAAATTAACTGAGTGTAGCCCTGAGCTAGTTAAAGAATTATAAATATATCTGTAATGCAAATTAAAGTTAAAAATGACTGAAAATTGTTCATAAAAAATCTATCCAATCAGATGTTTATTTCTTTGTTACAATCATTTTTAATATTTTAATTTATGGTATACTTATGGATTAAATATTCACATTTCTCTTTATTCAATTTATATTTAAGAACAGTGAACACAAGCAGATAATTAAACATAGATATGATTAGCCTTTTAGTTTTGCTGAGTATTTCCTTCTCTGTGCAGAACTTTTTATCTTGATGAGGTCGCAAAAGTTCATTTTTGCTTTTATTTCCCTTGCCTCCGGAGGCATGTCAAGTAAAAAATTGCTGCGAACGAGGTCAAAGGGGTTGCTGCCTGTTTTTTTCCTGTAGGATTTTGAGGGTTTCCTGTCTCACATTTAGGTCTTTCATCCAGTTTGATTTTATTTTTGTATATGGTGTAAGAAAGTGGTCCTGATTCATTGTTCTGCAAGTCGCTGTCCAGTTCCCCCAGCAACACTATTAAAAATAAAACATCGGGGTGGCTGGGTGGCTCAGTTGGTTAAGTGTCCCATTTTGGCTCAGGTCATGATCTCATGGTTCATGGATTCTGGCCCTGTGTCGGGCTCTGTGCTGACAGCTCAGAGCCTGGAGCCTGCTTTGGATTCTGTGTGTATGTCTCTCTCTGCCCTCTCCTCCTTGTGCTCTCTCTCTCTCAAAAATAAATAAAACATTAAAAAAATAAAAATAAAAGTAAAACATCAATAAAATCAGGAAATAAATATTGTGTTACGGTAATACGAGTTTTGCCACAGGACACATCAAAAAATTTCGCTAGGTACCAAAGATAGTTTTTGGTGGTCCTGGCATGTTTTCTTGTCCTCAGTAAGTAGCTGACCTTCATATTGTTGGTGCTCTTCTTATTCTCTACTTCCTTTGCTCCTCTGATGGTCCTGTAAGACCATTACATGCATTCCCCTCCTCTCTGGCTGCTCCTGGCTCCGTATCATATCCAGTGAAGTCTGACATGAGCCCTCATCACTAATATCAACGAAAGATCTATTATTCAAAGTGCCTTTAGAAAATATTTTTTCCATTAATAGATTTTTAAGTGGGAGGGGCAGAAAGGGGTGGCATTAGTGAAGTCTATGTTCAAATAAGCTTGAGAACCCCCAAGTGCTTACCATAGCTTTCTACTTACTACACTTCTAGAAAAGTTAACAATCAAAAGAGAATAATGGGTTAATATTCACTGGTTTCAAGGTCCTCTGCATTACTAGTGCATTTAGTAAGGGGATTCTAGCAACAGATCAGGCCTTGGAGGTGAAATTTCAAGAGACATGTCCAATCAGCCATGCTATGCTGGTATCTTAGAACATAGAATCTGAGTCTCTCTGTCTCCGTCTCTGCCTCTGTCTCTCTCTGTGTATCTCTCGCCTTCCTCACCTCATGCTACCCACCCACACACCCTAAAAAATGACATATATTTGTCCAATTTTTTGAGACAACATGCCTCCAAAGCAAGGTGTGGTAAGCCACAGCATAGCCCTTCACCTTTTTTGGTAAATACATTTTTACTGGAACACCGTCACACCCTTGTTTATGATTCCCTGTGGCTGCATTCCTGTTACAGTGGCACAGCTGAGAGGTTGTGACAGAGACCGTATGGCTCACAGAGCCAAAAAGATTTACAGAAAACATTTGCCCAACTCTGCTCTAAAGTATTTTTTTGTTTGTTTGTTTTTTCAACCAGTACATGAAGCTCTCCATCAATGACTTTTTCACCGACCTGACACAGTTCTAGAGATGCTGGCTTTCATGTTTTAGAGCAGAGCAGAGGAGAAGGTTAATTCTTGGCACTGACATCCTCTGGGGAATTACAGTATAAAGTCCAAATCTGATACCATGACTACTAAGCTAATAACGCTGATGACCCTTAGAATGGAGTGTTCCATGCCAATGTGTCCATTCTGTCAGTGGAGAGAGTAGCCGTGCAGATCAAATGAGGTGAGAGAAAGGCAGTCAGCTGTGTTGTCTTCCTTCCTATTCGAACTTTTAGAATAAAGTAGGCCAACATTTTCACGCACTAGTCAAACTCAGTTAAGGGGTTAGGTTTTTAGCCTACAGTCATTAAATTCTTTTTTATATTGTGTTAAGATTAGTTAGGCGAAAAGTATTCTTTTTAAAAATATTTTATTTATTTTTGAGAAAGAGAGAGAAAGCAAGCAGGGGAGGGGCAGAGAGAGTGGGAGAGAAAGAATCCCAAGCAGGCTCCGAATGGTCGGCACAGAGCCTGATGCAGGGCTAGAACTCATAAACCGTGATGTTATGACCTGAGCTGAAACCCAGAGTCAGATACTCTACTAACTGAGCCACCCAGGCATCTCTCAGACAAGAAGTATTCTTAATGCTACCATTGCATCTATAATTGTTTTTGTTTTTGCTTTTATTTTTTGCCAACCCAATCTCTATTTTTCTTAAGTCTCTCAACATATATGTTTCCTAGACCATATGACTTCCACTTACTAATAATGGTCATTATCAATTTTGACAATATGCAACAATGTTCCTTTTTCCTTTAGTTGAGTCTAGGAAATATGTACAGTTGTTTTAGATAACACAACACTATATTAAGTTAAAGGTAAGGATGGACATAGCTACCTGAGTCAGATAGCTCTAACTGTAACACACATCAGTGTAGAGAAAGCATAGTCTTTTGCTTATTTTATGAAGCTGGTAAAACTCAGGGGAATAAAGCAAGATGTTGTCCAGTGACAGAGAAGCTCTCAGAATACTTATTAGGTAAACTGATGTTGAGTACCCAGACAAGTGACTTCAACATGTCTTCATTTATCCCCTTTCTATGAATTGTAAAAGCTCCATGTGGTATGGTGAACAATGTGTGGGCAGAGACAGTGACATGACATGATACAGAAGGATGAAGAAATAAGTGAAAAAGTAGCAACCACCAAAGCATGTTTATAACTTCATAATTGTCTCAGGGAAATCTGTTTTCAGTCCACTGTGTAAAATCATGATAAATGGAAGCATGTTTTCCTCATTGTATTTGAAGACAATGACCATTGTCTGGATTTGTCTATAAAAACTGAGAAATTGTTGTAATCTATTCAACCAAGGCTCCTTTCAGTTGGAACGTACTTTAAGAGGATGGCCATCTTAAGGTTGGTGAAGGAAGTCTTATGTTTTTATTATCAAAATTTACCAGCTTTACTTTTACAAGGCACAGAAGGAATTCGTTCCTGTTTGACGGAACTCCCAAGGCCTGGACTCCTTGAGATCATGCAAATCTGTGTCTTTACATAAACCAACATGTGATGCTGCTCTAAAAATTATGAACTGAGGTCATGACCTCAGTTGCTCTAAAAATTATGAACTGAGGTCATGACCTCAGTTGCTCTAAAAATTATGAACTGAGTGTCAAAGAGGAAACAAAAATTATAATAACCACATTTAAAAATCTACCAGTTATATTTGGGCATAACATTATATGGTATTGAATCAATTATATGAATTCTACTAAAGATTAATAGGAAAATAGCTTTCCATATATATCCTTTTTATCTATCCCTTGATTTTTTAAGGAAAATCTTATTATTCCCAGAGCATAAACTTTTGTGGAAATATTTTTGGCTTATTATCTGTTAATTAGATAAAATATTAGTAAATGTCCAGGTTGTAAAGTGGATGTACAAACATATATTCATAGTTTTGTGAGAAACAAAATTTATACTGAAAAATGCTAAAAAAGACCTATTTTCTGATAATTTTCCTATGAAGGATGCATTAAATATAGGACATAAAGCCAAATAATTAAATCAAAAACAAAAAAAAATTAAAGGTATCTTTTTCTAGACTTGAAAATTTAAAAGAAAACTACATGTAGAATGGTTGCATTCTCCCAATGAAAGGTTTGAGTAAATTAATGTAATGGTATTACTGATAGATTATTATACTTCCATATTGTTCTGGGTAACAATCAAAGGACTCACAATTTGACCCAATATTTCTCTGTTGATTGTCCTAAGCATATTGAAACAGACAATACAAATCTTTCCTGATTTCATTCAAGAATTTGTCCTTATTTCCTGCTTCCCCAGAGAGACATTCACAACTGCAGTGATTTTACCAGTGATAAAAAATCTTTAATATGAAAAAGTATTGTGTGCACATGTATGCATCTCTCTCTTGCTCCCTGTGTGTGTGTGTGTGTGTGTGTCTGTGTGTGTGTACATGTATGTGTGTTCAAGATGCTTGCCAGGGCATCTGAAATCCTTTTTTTTTTTTTTTTAATTTTTTTTAACCTTATTGATTTTTGAGACAGAGAGAGCATGAACGGGGGAGGTTCAGAGAGAGATGGAGACACAGAATCTGAAACAGGCTCCAGGCTCTGAGCTGTCAGCACAGAGCCCGACGTGGGGCTCGAACTCACAGACTGTGAGATCATGACCTGAGCCGAAGTCGGACGCTCAACTGACTGAGCCACCCAGGCGCCCCTCAGGGCATCTGAAATTCTGGTGTAACTTTCTATATTCAGTGAGGAAAACTGTCATACAATTGCAATAGAAGACATTGCTTATTTTATAGCTCTAAAAATACTTTACAGGTGCTAAGACTATTTCTCTATACTAACTTTTTGAATATTCAATCCCTGAAAACTCTGTTCTTATTTTGAAGCAAACTCTTATATAATCCATTATTAAGAGGAATTAGTGTGAATTTGCTGCACAGTCATCATTAATTAAAGAATTAATCACTACACAAAGACATTTTGGTTTATTAAACAACTTTCTAGATATTTTACTTTTCTTTTAATTGACTTTATTGTTCTGTTCAGATCCCTTTGAGTCTTCTAGCAAAGAATAAAGAGAAGCAGTGAAAGAGGAGAAGGATAAGAAAGAGAGAAGACAGAACAGGAGGGGGAAAAGGAAAAGAAAAGAGAGAATGGAAAAGGAGAGAGGTAGGAGATTTATCTTAGTGTCCAAATATTGGTGGTTTGGAGAGAAAAATGAAATGACTACCGAATAACAAGGGGCTACTTTAATCCGGAATAGGGTGCAATATTATGGTCATCAACTTCACAGTCTCTTTACTAGAGAATAAGCATAAGAGGGGTAATAAAGATGAAGAGGAGACAGACTTTTGCCTTCCATTTTCTCTCTAGTAAACAAATGACAATAACACAAAGAGGAAATGCTGTAAGTAACGTACACAGTGGTGGGTTTACAGAACCATGGGATTATTTGTAGTTATGATGTTAAGATATAGGTTCAAGGGGGTACGCCTTGAAGGATGGGTACAACAGGTGCGTGCGGGGAAGAGAGGGGATCCCAGGCCATAAGAACAGTGTGTGTGAGTGCACAGAGTGATGATCATACTAGGTCAATCTGGGGAATAGTAACTGACTCAAGTAGAACAACATGTAAATTATACTAAGAGGGTTAGTATTAATGCTGGAAATATATTTAGGGAAGAGCCTGAATGAGTGAATCAAGAGTCTGCATTTTATTAAGACAAAAACTAGGGGTTACAGAGGCTGTGTTTTGATTAAAATGTTATTATTATCATTATGACATTTTTTAACACGGCAAGCATGTCAAGATTTTATGATTAGAAATATCGTTTACAAAAAAAAGTTTCTCATGACAGTGAGGATGGATTGAAATAGAAAGAGATGAGGCAGTGATATTGATTAGAAGATTAAATACACAGATGACAAATATTGAGACCCTACCCAGCATGATAGCATGAGAAAAGATGGTGGAACAGAAGTAAAAGTTAAAGAAAAGACAAAATATGTAGAATTTATCAATAGATTGAAAGTGGGAACAAACAAAACAGGTTGAATCTAACTCATGAAATATCAACTCCACGGTTCAAAGAAAAGCTAGAGAAAAATTATGAGATGAAGCAACTTTTAAAAAGAAGTTGTAAGTTTAGTTTTGAATATGTTGAGTTTCGAGCATTATGGAGACATAAATGCAACTCTTATATTTTAGGTAAGTGAAAACATGAACCTGCTGAATAAGAAAGAGTTGAATTTGGTATCCATTATCCAAATATCAGAGCCTCACACCTGAAAAGTTACAGAGTTTATAGAAGGTTGCTACGAGACAATTATGTGTCAGGTGAACACACACTGCCAGCAACATCACACACATTCTGGGGGTGTCAGTCATCTAGTCAATCAGCTCACACAGACTTCTCTTGAGACCTGACACTGTTTTTACATAATAAGCTAAAAGCTCATGGTAGATCATGACTTCAAAAATTACGCTTAGGGACCATTAACCAGTTGTAAAAATGAGGAACATCTTGATGTACAAAAATAGGACTGTGTCATTTGTGATTTAATATGACAGCTTGGAAGAGGTCTCCTTGATAAAAATGTAACTCAGAAGGAGCTGTCTACTAAGGTCTCTATAGACTCTGGGCATGACTGCATAGGAACGTCGAGTGCACACGATGCAGGTTGAGATAGTGGAGGATAGTGTGTTGGGAAAAAACTTAGAAAAATGTTAGTTGGTCACCTTAAATCTATCAACGGATTTTGAGTTAGAAGTTGCATAGTTATATTTAAGTTATATTTTAAGCAATTCTAGTCATATTTGGCCTCCAAATATTATAAATATTACCCAGACTACCAGATACAATGAAAGAGGAGTGTTAACATGCTTATCTCTTAATTAAAATAGCTTAATAGCATTCCTGCAACAAAGAGTCAAAGAAAGAAGATACAAATTTGTGGGAAAGGTCTCCAGATCTTGCAGCAATCTCTCCAAATATCCATTCCTTGTGTTTTGGGAATTAGAAGTGTAGAAACAATTTTGATGTTTTTAAACACTGTATCAGTTTATTGTATCGTTTGCCCTAGAGAAAAATTGGTCTCAATATTTTTAACTTTGTAAATCTGTGCACATCCACAGTTTAGTTCCATCGGAAACAAACATTCTGTGGGCTAGACTGGTGATGTCATGGTCTTGTGAATCTTATATTTTTTTTACATTTTCTTTAAAATACAGTAGTTTGTAATACCCATGAAGGTTCTCTTCCTTCATGGGCTGAGTTGTTGTCCTCCCAAAATTCAAATATTGAAAACTTAATCTACAATTCCTCAGAATGTGACTGTATTTGAAGCAGGATCTTTGAAGAGGTAATTACATTAAAATGAGTCACTGGGGTGAGCCTTAAATCCATATGACCAGTGTCAGAGGAAATTTGGGCACAGGCATGTACAGAAGGAAGAGCATGTGAAGACACAGGGAGGAGACAGTCATGTAAAAGTCAAGGAGACAGACCTTAGAAGGAACCAATGCTGCCAATACCTTGATTTTAGACTTCAAGCCTCCTGAATTATGAAAATGAATTTCTGTTGTTTAAGTCACCCAGTACTCTGTATGGTGGCCCTAACAAACTAATATCCATGGTAACAGAGATATAAGCTCTGAATTGTCATTGCTCAATTAGAATGTAAGCAATGTGATCACGACTTTTCTATTGTTTAAATAAAAGCCATTTCCATGAAAACAAATTGTAGTTTTCCATCACCCCAAAAGAAAATTTTAGAAATTATGTTCTGATTTAAATTTGTATGAGCATACAAAATGCAGTACATGGGACCAGTTTTCTAATGATCTCTAAGGGAAAAAAACACTATAAATGAAGCCACTGGATTCTGGTCATCCAAATGAGTGAGCTTGCATTTACCAGAGTTTTCTTGTAGACCATCATGTGAATTACATATCCTCTCATTCTGTAAACAAAGTGCTTTATTGACTTATAATGGTTTGGTTTACTCATAGAATCCAAAGATTTCATTTAAGGAGGAAACTGATAAGGCAAAGTGGAAATGTCCTAGAACATTGTTGAAAAAAAAATGCACATTTAAAGAAAAGAGTAACTTTTCTCTCTTAAGGTACAGAATGTGCATAAGCATATTTAATAATACGTCCTTAGTAAGTCCTTAGCAAAAACAACTTCTACATTGTAGGGACACATGGCTAATGTATTAATTACCAAAGGATTAAATATTATTTTGGGGGAGTTATTTTCTATGATGGAATCAGCTCTATTGGGAAGTTAAAGCAGTCACCTAGACTGCTCTTTGAAAGAACTAGTCCAGCATACCCTGTGATTATGGCTGGCTGGTTCTATTTCACTTTTTTTTTTCCAGGAAGGCAGCCAAATTTTAGTACTTAACAATATTTATGGCTGAATTAAATCTCACTTCCTGTAGTTTAAACACCTTTCATTTTAAAGTTCTTGTGTATGCTCCTTTCTAAACGTGATCTCTTGTTTACTTCAAAGCTGGTCTACAGACTGTATCCTGTCTGAAGAAGCAGCTGGGATTTGGGGCTTGTCTATCCCAGGGAATTTAGGAAATTCAGAATTTCAATATTCTGAACATTCAAATCCTGTGTAGTCATATATGGTATAATTCTGAGAAGTTTTGAATGTCTCATTATTTCATATTTCCCCTTATTGCATCTGTGGGTTTGTAATTATATATTCATTTCATAATTATTTGATGATAGTTTGTCTCTCTTGTATACTAGACTATACCTGTTTTTGCTTAGCATTGCCCAACACTTAGCACAAGCTGGGAACACAACAAGCACTCCAATACATCTTGGTTTCTGTATAAGGTTCTTCAACTTACTTTTGAAAAAAATTTTAAAGTAAGCTCTGTGCCCAGAGTGGAGCTGAACTGATGATCATGAGATCAGGAGTCACATGCTCTATCAACGGAGCCAGCCAGGCACCCCAAGGTTCTACAAATTAATGAATCAGCTAAATAAACTTTTTCTTGGTCTCAAACTTCCTCCATGAAACAATGTGTTTCTGTGAAAAGCATTTTGAATTGTAGGCAATATTTTGATAATTTTTCTTATTATTAATCATAAATCATCTGATTTCCATTATAGGATGTACACCTTAGGGTCATAATACTCTTCTTATTTATTAAATATTTACTGTACAGTAAAACATGTGTGCTATGAACTATTACAAATAAAATACAAATAAATAAATAAACAATAAAGGATACTGAAGCTCAGAAGGAATAGGTAATATTTAAGACCACACATGTAAGGAATGGGGACAATAAGATGGGGAATTATGTCTGGCTAAACATCCCTGGAATCAATAAACAAATTTCTATGTACATGATTATTTTAAACATCTTTCCTCTTTCAGTTATTTTTTGGATGGGTAAGGGTGGAGGTCATCTTAAACGTCTTTGTGATTCCACAAAGATCTTCCACAGAAGATTTCAGTGGTGACATCATTCCAATCTATTAGAAATGATATGTCCACGGATTTCCAAATTGTCCAAATAGAATCAAATGAGTCGGGATAAAATAAAATCTGTGTAAGATCTGAAATGTCTATGCAACAAAAGAAGTCATAGGAAAAAAAAAAGAAAACAACTAACAATTATACAAGCTGTTGTGGGCTTAACGCAAAGATTCTAAGGTTTGAGTGATAACTGCATTCAGATATTGTTGGATTTCAAGTTCATTATTCCTACAGCACCTGAAAAAAAATGTCATGTATTTATTTCATAATTAAAGTGAAATAAAATTAAATAATGTTAGAAGTTTTAATGGTTTCCTTGACTAATAATGAGAGTGTCAGAGTGTCTCAAAACCATGTTTGGTAAGCATGCTTTCCTATATTTTTAAAAAATCTACATACTTTCTAATCTTACATAGACTGGCAAATATTGTTTTTTTAATAAATTGCTGAAACTTTTCCTTTACCCTAATGTAAACTTAGCATGACTAAGTAGACTAGTTGTTGAATCTTTATATTAAAAGTGAGGAGCGAACAAAAACAATAAGATACCCAGGAATAAACCTAAATAAAGAGGTAAAGATCTATACTCTGAAACTATAGAACACTTATGAAAGAAATGGAAGAGGACACAAAGAAATGGAAAAACATTCCAAGCTCATGGATTGGAAGAACAAACAGTGTTAAAATGTCTCTACTACCCAAAGTAATCTACACATTTAATGTAATCCATATCAAAATACCACGAGCATTCCTCACAGAGGGAGAACAAACAATCCTAAAATTTACATGGAACCACAAAATATACCAAAGAGCCAAAGCAATCCTGAAAAAGACAAGCAAAACTGGAGGCATCATGATTCCAGATTTCAAGCTAGATTACAAAGCTATAGTCATCAAGAAAGTATAGTACTGACACAAAAACAGACACATAGATCAACAGAAAAGAATGGAAAACCCAGAAATGGACCCACAACTGTATGGGCAGCTAATCTTTGACAAAGCAGTAAAGAATATCCAAAGGAAAAAAGAGTCTCTTCAACAAATGGTGTTGGAAAACTGGATGGCAACATGCAGAAGAAAGAACTTAAAATGCTTTTTTAAGCCATACACAAAAATAGATTCAAGATGGAAGAAAGACATAAATGTGAGACAGGAAACCATCAAACTGCTAGAGGAGAACACAGGCAGCAACCTCCTTGACTTTAGCCAAATAACACTAGACACATCGCCGAAGGCAAGGGAAATGAAAGCAAACATGTATTATTAGGACTTCATTAAGATAAAAAAAACTCCTGCACAATGAAGGAAACAATCAACAACAAAAAAGGCAGCCTACAGAATGAGAGAAGATATTTGCAAATGGCATATCTGATAAAGGGTTAGTATCCAAAATCTATAGAGAACATATCAAACTCAACACCCAAAAAACAAATAACCCAGTGAAGAAATGGGCAGAAGACATGAATAGGCACTTTTCCAAAGAAGGCATCCAAATGGCTAATAGACTCATGAAAAGATGCTCAACATCATTCGTCATCAGGGAAATGCAAATCAAAACCATGATGAGACATCGCCTCATACCTGTCAGAATGGCTAAAATTAACAACACAAGAGGCAACAGATGTTGGTGAGGATGAAGAAGCAGGAACCCTTATTGGTAATGTAAATTGGTGCATCCTCTCTGGAAAACGGTATGGAGGTTCCTCAAGAAACTAAAAATAGAATTACCCTATGATCCAGCAATTGCACTATTAGGTACTTACCCAAAGAATACTAATAGAAAGGGATACATGCACCCCAATGTTTATGCACCATTATCTACAATAGCCAAATTAAGGAAAGAGCCCAAATGTCCATCAGCTGATGAATGGACAAAGCACATACACACAATGGAATATCACTCAGCCAATCAAAAAGAATGAAATCTTGCCATTTGTAGCAACCTGGAGGGAGCTAGAGAGTATTATGCTAAGCCAAATAAGTCAGCCAGAGAAAGACAAATACTATAAATATAAATATTGTTTACTTTAATCAACAAATACGTGTTGCGCATGTTTTATATGTCAGGGACTCTTCAAGGCACTGGTTATGACCATCGGCACAACACACAATCTCTATCACAGCTTTCACATTGTGGAGCAGGGATAATGGTGGAGAAGAACCCAGAAAATACATAACAAGTTAATTGTAGACACTGATTTTTTGTATATACTCACAAAAACCTAGGTTAGAATTCCAGCTTTACTGATTGCTGGCTCAATGATATTGGGCAGTTAACTTATCTCAGAACCTCACTTGTTTTTTATCTTCACTTGTATAGTGGACGCGATTCTAGCTACCATGGGACATTATTTTGCATATTAAATGAAATAATCTATTCATCTTAGGGAGGAAAAGTTTACTCTGCCTTTAGGTAAATATATTAGTTCATTGCTCTTCTCACTTCCTACTATTTTCTGAGGCTATTGGCCTTCAGATAACTGGTTGTCAACTTCAGTTTTCTTTGAAATTCTTATTATTTCATTTGCCTCCATTCATATGTTCAGCATTTAGATAGGACAGCCAGCTCAACAGGATGACCAGGGAGCCTCTTTTTTTTTTTTTTTTTTTGAGCTTCAGTACTGACAGCTGGCAGACCTAAGACCAAAGAGACATCAGAAGCTCTAAAGAAATTGATAATGATGCTTACATATTATGCGGTGCAACCCACTTTTTTAGAGAAGATACTGAGGCCTGGAGAGATTAATCTGTTTTTATCACATGGATGTGTGGACAGACTTAACTTATGAAAAGGAGGTGACTTCAACTGATACTATTTTTTTTTCATGTTTATTTATTCCCCGGGGGGGGGGGGGGGGGATGTGCGCGGAGGGGCTGAGAGAGAGAGGGAGACACAGATTTGAAGCAGGCTTCAGGCTCTGTGCTGACAGCTCAGAGCCTGACGTGGGGCCTGAACACATGAACCTTGAGATCATGACCTGAGCTGAAGTCAGATGCTCAACCAACTGAGCTACCCAGGCATCTCCTAATTGATACTGTTTTTTACATGAACATAACCAACATGGGCTGAAAAGTCCCACCACAATTTTATAAACTATGGGTGAAAAAAAAAACCTCAAAACATATTAAGCTGTATTTAAGATTAATTATGATTATTTGTATATCTAGAATTCTTTTCTTGTAATTATGCATTAACTTCTAAAATTAGAATACTTTACCTATTTATTTCAGTTTACATTTTTCAAAAGGACTCTAATATATGAATTAATTTGGTTCTCTCAAAGCTGTAAGGAAGCTACACGCTGTGGTCGCATTTTCAAAGATGAGAAATAGAATTTCTGAGACCCTTGGTGATTTGCTCGAGGTTATTCATAGTAATTAAGGCTTCTGATAGATTCTTTAGGCTCTATCTCATTCTTTTTCCACAATTTGAGTGTTATGTTAACTGACCTTATAAAAGGGAATCAACCAAACAAATGCAAACGATAATGTCCTTTTCCTAAACAGGATATATTTTATCATATAAACTTTCATCACTATCATCACAATAGAGTAATATATTCCAAAATAAAGGAAATTGGCATCAGACTGAAGAAAGAGAAACAAACAAAAGACTGAGAACTTACAGTGAAAGCCTGGTGTTAGACATTCAGAGATAAACAGTCCTAAACTGTAAGTAATACCATAAAAACAAAATACGCAGTGCAGGATTTTAATCCAAGCTTTTCACAGTTTTCCTTAGAAAAATATAATATGCCTTTCTTTAATAATGTGAAAAGCAGATCTTCTAAGTTAAAGTGCCCATTATGCATAAAAAGAGAAAAAGAAAAAAAATGAAGAAGTCATGATTTAAAAGGGACGGAACGCTGCTGTTTGTATCAAGCACTATGAATCACCCCTAACCTGACCTTCACATGGAATATTTAATATCTAGCAGAGGGCTTGGGCTTTGAACATCAAAATCTCATTTCAGATTACTGATCTGTGAAATTCTAGGAGACATTAGAAAATCCCATGGAAGATAACAAATAACCAAAAGGAAATATCAGCAAACAAACCAACAGTGTATTTAATGGAGCGTAAGAAACCGTTTTTAAATATTCTGACTGATCTATGGAACTTTCAGCCTCAGATTTTATAAGAAAGCATTAAAAATGTAATAAGATAGTATATATTTTCTACCAAAGAAAACTAGCAGGTGTTTTAAGGTTAACTAGAATAAGTAAAAAAAAAAAAAAATACATCTATGCATCTAGAAACAATTATAAGTATTTTAATACACTTTCTTAAGGAGATACAATAATGTTCCACCACATTTTAAATAAAATAATCTTTAAGTTTCAAGGACCATCAATAGATAAAAAAACATCACACTAGGATTATCATTATGAACTGAAACCATACGTTACAGGAAAAGTAATTAAATTACTATTCTCATGCAAGTCCCTCTCTACCCTCTAGGAAAATCACAAGGCTCACTACATAACTGAGAGGTAATTCAATTTCTAATGACATCTTTATAGAATGATTAAGTCACTTTTTGACCTACATAAGCCAAGGAGAATGTTGCCTTGTCCGAGTCAGCATTAACACTGAAGAAAACTGAATAACTTGAATTAGCCATGGTAAGGAAGAAAATCCCCACTCTCTGGGCCCATACATTGCCTACTGTTGGGTTTACTGATTTGTCAACATAAGTATTGTACTGATGTTTAAAGATAGTATGACAGGGAAAAAAACTGATAAAATAAGCAGAGAGGGAAAGATTAGGACCTGCGGTCCCTGGGTAGGGAAAAACACGCATTTTGGAACAATGCTGGGAGCATCTGACCACAGCGAACTCCCCTGGGCTTACTTAAGGTTCCTCTTAAGAATGTAACAGACACTACCTACTCCCTTATCAAGGTCTCCTTAGGAATTTGACAATCAAAATACCTAGCTAAAATAAGTAAACCATAAAATTTATGTTCCACGAGGGACAGTAGGCCCATAGTCTGACTCCTCACACAATGAAATAGAGACAATCAGGAATGAACAACCCAGCACCTAGAATTATCAAGTCAATAAGGGTAGGACCCGAGAAGGCAGGAGGGGGAAAGGATAGGTGAACGACCATAACCTTATAAAACGAAGCCTATAGCCAGGGGCATTCACATTTGAATGTCCTCTCTCTGTAAAGACAGCTTTCATACTATTCTTCCTTTCTGACCTAACATTCTAGAAACTTTTGCCTGCTGCTCATTTTGTGTCCACCTTTTCATTCTTCGAAACTGAGAGACAACAAATCCCGGGTATTGAGGTTAAAAAATCCTGCAACAATAGTGTTACTGCCCAATCTATGTGAAACTCAATTGCAAATTTGAATGTCTCTCTTGCAAAATGTATTGCTAAAAAAGCGCGAAGATATTTTTTTTTTTTTAATGCTGGTATTTCAGAAGTTTTAGGAGAAAATAATCCCATACAGCAAAACATTAGATACAAGGGTCACTGGGAATTTCTTTCCACTCTTCTTCCTGATGAACACCTCTGAGATCGAAACCTTTTGTTTTCTAGGCCACAACCTTTACCGTTACCCGTCACATCTCATCTGCTTCTACGTGCCTTCCCCTTGTGTTTTGAAACAGTGGGGCCCCTAGGGAAACGGGGTGTGGGGATGTGGGGGATACAGAGGAAGGTGACCTTTCTAGGATGGGAGCAGGGAAAGCCTAGGAAATGGTATGAGTAGGTCAAGGCTGAAAACTGCATTCCCAGGGAAGACCTACCTGCTCGTTTGAAGAAGAATAAAAGAAGAGAATTTAACACTTATTTGTGGCCTCGATTTCAAAGGGCACATTTAACTCCAAGATCCATATGGGATGTGTGTGGGTGGAAAAGTCAGATGAATTCCTCTGATTCTATGACAGCATGGTTTGTAGTCTGTTCCTTTCAAGGTATTTCCCAAAGAATTTAGACTTAGTAGAAGTATATTAAAACCATGATAGCAAACTGGTGGATATGATTGACCTGTGGTAAGTTCATTTTGGCCGATACCATGTCTTGCTTTTTTTTCCCACATTTACTATTTTCAGACCATGTCTTTGGTTTGTTGGGGTCCACAGCAATCCCTGCTGTCTTATACTTAGTCCTCCTCAAAAAGGTTTGAAGGCATATGAGTTTTCAATCCTGTTTCCAGAGCAATGGACAAGTGTTAGAGGGAATTAACACCAGGAACACTATTATCCCTGGAAAACCTTTGCACCTTTTGATATGTGTGTGTGTGTGTGTGTGCATGTGTGAGTGTGTGTGTGTGTGTGCGCGCGCGCATGTGCATTTATAAACACTTTTTGGATGTTTTGTCCCTAGAAATAGATGACAGCACTGATGAATGAGGAATGAATTTTTTTACTTAATCCATATATTCAGTAATTTCATACACAGAGACTAACACTACACATTTAAAATGCACACTTAATATTTTTATCTACTGACTGAATTTTTATAGACTATAAAGAAACATACTTTACTTCTTAAAGTTCCTTTCTTTCCATCAACAGAGTTTCATCACTTAGCCCATTTTTAAAGCTATGTTATCATGTTTTTAACTGCATTTTCACATTTTACCCCATGAGAGAAATGTTTCTGTATAATTCAAACAAATGCTTGGCCACAGTCTTACTATTCCTTCTTGAGTGTATTTGGTTGTAGAAGACATTCACTCTGCTAAATATAAAATGCTCTAAGCCTTGTTTTCTAACGTCCCCTTCCAAACAGAGCCTGGAAATGGGAGACTTCATGGCTCATGGCAGCGTGCGCACAGTCAACACAAGAGGGTGAAAAATAGCCCAGACCCATCTTCCCCCCATGTCTCCTCATGTATTATTAAAGTCAGCAAAGCTTCCTGGATTGCTGAACAAAGCTGACCATCCTCCACCAACAAATTCAATCCGCAGGCTTCTGAATGGTCGCCAAAGCTCTGTGTTGCCTGCACATGGCAGATATAATTGGCAAACTGAATGAAGAATTTCCTATTCTTATTAGGCAGTATTCCAGATAGGAGATAAGAATAGCCTGAAGAGCTGAGCTGGCATGTAAAAGGGGCTCTGCTTTTCATATAACACTTATTATGAAGATGCAAATTTCCTCTCAACTAGAAAGGACGTTTGTGGCTGTTCAGCAGACATTCCTTTAGCCGTTAGCAATTTGTTCTCAGTGTCTTATTTTTCAGTATTTCCCAACGCCATTTTGAGGCAATATAATATTATCTTCTCAGAATTCTCCCTCAGCACATCTTTAATATTCATAAATCATATCCTTAGTGTTGTAATATTTGTATATTCAAAATACCATATGCAAGGATTTGTCCTCCTTAATGTTCATTTAACTAACACTTAGGTTACTGAAACTGAATACAGTCATTGGATCAGACCCACATTTTCATCAGGTAATATTCCATAAAGAGAAACACCAAATATCTCTGCATCATTTTTAGCCAGTTAGTATGTAACCATTTTTAAGTCATTGGGGCCGATGTGTTTACATGTGTTACTTTGTAATTTTGCCCTCATCAGTATAGTTCATTTATCGAATGGATCCTATGTGTTGCACATGTATGTTCTAAAAAACTCACATGGCTTTTACAAGGTAAAGAAAATATCTGTGCCACATTTTACTTTTACTCCTCAGTAAAGTTTTTCCCCTCAGTGTTAGCAGACACTTGGTTTCCCTTCTAGAAATCATCAAGGTGTATACAGAATAAAAAGTACATAATTGTAGGATTCCCGTTTAGATACCTTAATTGTTTCACTGCTTCACTATCACAACTTGGAAACCTGACGGTTAATAATCAAGTTGACAACTAGATTTACTATTTTAATAATTGCTAAATTTTAATTTATTATTAGATTAAAAATGAACATACATATAAGAATACAGTGGCTACTGAAATGCTATTCACTCATTCTTGAACCCACTGCTCATCAGGACTACGACATGTGCTGTGAGCCATCTTTGCAAAATACTCTGCTAAGCCTGCAGATAGATAACACTCTGTTCTAGAGGGCAGCCACTGTCGCCATGGACCAGCCAGAGAAGACATGCCTATCTTGCTATTTAACTTCTTTTTAGGTCAGGGTATCTTACTTTCTCCCCTCCCCTTCTTCCCTTCCCTTCCCTGTCTCTCTCCATCCATGTCTCTGTGTTCTCTTTTGGTCGCCCTGAGTGTGTTCCTTTCTCATCTTGTGTCTCTGTACCTGCAGGCAGACCTTTCTTCTTTCCTTTGTCTCCTCTCTATCTTCCGCAAACTCTACCTTCTTTTGTCTCACCCCCCCACCCAGCTCTCTGACCACTGTCCTTCAGTCCTTTTCTCTGTCCTTCACTGTCTTTCAGAAACACACCATCTCCCCTCTTTTTCTCTCTGTTCCTCTGTCTGCCCAGCTTCTCTCTGTTCTCCTTCTCTGCTTGCCTCTCTCTTTTCAAGCGAATACCCTCTTGCTGGGCACATTCGTCCCCTCCCCTCCACCTGTTCCACTGCTACTTACATTTCAAGCCTTAGCATAAATGCTACTTATCAGAAAACCATCTCCTTCAACTAGATTAAATCCTGCTTACAGAGAATCCCATATTCTCCTCCACCTCTTCCTTCATAGCTCACCTACAAGTATGCCCTAAAATTATATCTTTCAAATTTTTAATCAGAAAAATACATAGTTTTAAAACAGAAGCAAGTGTCCCAACTACCTCTGCTCCCACCAGCCCAATTCCCACACAATCCTTCCTATCACCATCCTCTATACGAAGGTTACCATTATTCACAGTTACTTTTCAATCTTTCTTTCCTTACTGTACATAAGATATTAGCAGCTGATATATACTATCATGCACTACTTTTTAACTTAATATGTTCTGGAAGTCTCTCCGTATTAGTAAATAGACTGATTTCTTTCTTAAAACTGTATTCTGTTCAATTGTTGATTATATGTATATAAATATATATACATAATATATATGTCAATATTTATGTATTATTTATTTATATTTATTTATATATTTATATAAATATATATATATTTATTTATATATTTATATAAATATATATATATTATATATTTATATTTATTTATATATATATAAATATATATATATTATTTATATATATATAAATATATATATATATATTTATATATATATATATATATAAATTGATTAAAGCATTACTATTGATGGATATGCCAGCCATGTCCTCATACAAATAATTTTGCATATATATCAATTCACATATGTATGAGTTCAGAAGTATGGGTACCTGATAAAAGGTTATGCACTTTTTTTAAAAGAAAAATATTGACCTATTGCCTACAATGGAAGCTATAACAAATTTACATTCCCATGAACAATGCATGAGAGTAGCTGTTTCCCCCACAGTTTTGCCGAGAATGTATAATAAAACTTTTTTTTTTTTTTAATTTAAGTTTGAATGAAGTCGAATGAAAAACTTCATCAGAGCACATTATTGCCTCTAATATACCATACGACCCCTCCCACTGTTTTGATTTCTTTCCATTAGTCTAAAAATATGCTCAGTGTTTATTTAAAAAACAAAAACAAAAACAAAACCATTTTCCTAACCTCATTTCTCCCTTTAAAGTGTTTCTTTTTAAAAAATTTTTAATGCTTATTATTTATTTTTTGAGAGAGAGAGAGAGAGAGAGAGAGAGACAGAGCACCAGTGGGGAGAGGGACAGAGAGAGAGGAAGACACAGAATCTGAAGCAGGCTCCAGGCTCAGAACTGTCAGCACAGAGCCTGACGCCGGGCTTGAACCCACAAACCCTGAGATCATGACCTGAGACGAAGTCAGACACTTAGTTGGTTAACTAAGCCACCCAGGTGCCCCTCACTTCTCCCTTTAATCATCACCCTCTTTCTCATTTTCCTTCACGACCTCACACACAGTCATTCTGGAGCCCATTTCAATCTGACTAGCATACTTAATCACTCTATTATTAATGCCCTTGTGAAGGTTACCAATAACCTAACTTCCAAGTCCATTGAGTCCTTTCTGTCCTATCTCACTTGATTTTTCTGGAATGTCTGATGCTGACCATCATGGTCTCCTTCCTCAAATCTTCTTTCCATTGGCTTTTGGGAAAAACTCTCTTCTGATTGGTCTAGAAATTCTGGTTGGTTTGCATCAGTCTCTTTAGTAGGCTTCTTATTGTCCCATTAATCTTTAAATATTAGTAGGCCCTAGGATTTACTTTTTGTTCTCTTCTTATTTAAAACTTCTTCCTAAGGACACCTGAGTGGTGCAGTTGGTTGAGTGAAGACCTCTTGATTTCAGCTCAGGTCATGATCCCAGGGTCATGGGCTCTAGCCCTCCATCAGTCTCCATGCTCAGCGTGAAGCCTGCTTGAGATTCTCTCTCTCCCTCTGCCCCTCTCCTCTCCTCTTTTCTCTCTCTCTCTCTCTCTCTCTCTTTCTCTCTAAAAAAGTGGGGGGAGGGGAGAGAGAAAGAGAGAGAGAGAGAGAAATCCTCCTGACCCATCTCGTTTGTACCCAGGGCTTTTAATGCAATAATATGATAGTATTAATAGCCCCAAATCTTTATCTCCAGCCCATCTTTGCATCTGTTCGCCCTGCTCCAGGTAATGTTTAATAGAGAGGGACAAGAGAAGGGAAATATTATATTATGATTTTCAATTATGAAAACGGAAAGAAAAAATAAGATGTGCAAATGATTAATACTAAGTTCCACTCACTGAGTGCCGGGTATGAGGCAAAGACTAAAGGGTGAGTTTATACTATGAAATGAGCTCTGTCCCTGATCCTCAATCAAGCCTCGAATTGCTGAGGAATGAGGGAGAAAACAATGAATGCGTAGTTAGTATTCTAGGGCATGATTATTCAATCTCTTTGAGAAAACTGAAAAGATGATCTGAAAATACACTGTATGTTGAAAAGGTCTAGTGTAGGATTTATTGAACAGGTTGACTTGGAGAGCCACCTAGTGGTAAGAGAGTATGTGAGGCGAGGCGGGGCCTGCGAGTCCAAAGTCCAGTCCCAGAGGGGCCTCCTACTTTACCTAGACCCCTAGGGCCAGAACTCTTAGGATCTGACTAGATGTTAGACAGGATTCTCCTCTTACGACACTGCTGTTCCAGCTTATTTGATTTCCCGCATACATTTTCAGGTTAACATACTTATTTTCTTACAGGTTTATTTAATTTACCAACCTGGCAGTAGATAGTCAGAATTGGGAGAAGAAATGCATCAGAGTGAGGTATGCAAAATCAAACCAAAGCAAAACTGATGGTTGTGCTGATCCAATCTCAGGGTTAGACATGGGGGCAGTAATGGCACCTGTTGCTGCTACCAGCCCCCTTTCTTCCCCCCCTTTCTACTCTCTGACATATCTTCTGAGTTACTATTAACAAAAAAACAAAAACAAAAAACAAGCAAAAACAAAAAAACAAAACCAGCTTCTCAGTATGAGCCAGAAATAAATTCAGAATGGTTCATGAAACCCCTGAGTCAGAAGACCCTAGATGATTTAACATTTAAGAATAGGAGGCTACTAACAAAAACAAACAACAAAATGAACAAACAAAGCTCTTGCTATGTTATGCTAACATAATTTTAAAAATCCCCAAATTTCACTGGTTTTCAAGAGTATATACATTTCTTATTTGTGTTCATATGGATGGCGGCTGGTCAGTCGTGGCTTTCCTCTATTCTAGAATGGAAGGCTTCTGGATCCAGAACCGGGGCTGAAGGAACAGCTCTGATATGAGACATTATTCTTGGGGCTGAGGGAAAAAGATCAAGAGACCACAGAGAAACTCTCAGTTGTCCTTAAAGCTTCTGCTCAGAGGCAGCCCTGGTCTCTTTCCCTTGTATCTCATTGGACACAGCATGTCACATGGCCAAGCCTCAGGTTGATGGAGATGGAAATAGAGTCTCAGTATAAATGAAGTGTCACTTAGGTGCCGAAGGATGCTCAGTGTAACATAATTTATCGTCCAAATCGGGACTATGTTGAGAGTGAATGTGTTTTTCAATAATTAAACCAGGATAATGGATTAAAAACTGGGATTGTCCTTGGGCGCCTGGGTGGCTCAGCTGGTTAAGACTCAACTCTTGATTTCAGCTCAGGTCATGATGTCATGGTTCGTGACTTGCCAACCATCAGTGCAGAGCCTGTCTGGGATTCATTCTCTCTCTCTCTCTCTCTCTCTCTCTCTCTCTCACCTCTCTGTCTCTATCCTGCACACTCTCTCAAAATAAATAAACTTAAATAAAAAACAAACCTGGGATTGTCCTGGAAAACTTTACCACCTTCTTATAATCCTCTTACAGGAAAAAAAAAGAGCATGTAATCGAGAATAATTGAGTTGAACACAAGCTTTGATAAAAAGACTGGCGCGCGCGCACACACACACACACACATACACACACACACACACACACACACACACACACACACACGGATGCATTCACACACCCCAAGAGAAGCAAGGGAAAACAGGCAAAAAGACTAGATCAGGTACATCAGGAAGTTAGATATTAGCCTCAGGCTGTGAGATCTCTTCTGAAATATAGGTCAAGACAAAAGATAATGGACTAAGAGTAGTTCAATTTAAATGATATCCTGCTTCTTAAAAGGTAATAGTAAGTAATGGTAAGAAAAAGGAGCATCTAAGGTGCCATTTCTCTGGCCTCAGCAATTGAGTCCAGCGGGTCTCAAGGCATTAGTGGGAGGACAGAGGACACGAGAAAATAGAGGATCCATTTTGTTAGGTCAGGAATTGCAGGTGATGAACAGGTAAAAAAAAATTCTTAAATTCTATCTCCAAATGAGGGGATTTGGAGTCATTTATAGATAGAAATTCTAAGTATTAAGATAAGTATTAAAAAACCCCACAAGTCCTATGAGTTTAAACTATTTTTTAATTAGGAATTCAAAATATAGCAGAGATTCATTACATGGATGACAGGTAGATTGACATGGAGTGGAACAGTGACGAAGAGCCAGGTGGGGGAGGAACAAGGAGCAAATGAATAAAGGAATTGGAGGTTAACATATTTCTATTGCTGACATTTGGTTTCAATGAAGCTAATGTTGCTTCATTCAGAAATATATTTAAAAGCAATCCTGAGCTTCTTTAAAAAAAAAGTATTGTTTGTAAGGAAAAATACTTTTGAGTGAGAAGATTAAAATCTTTATTTTTCCCACTTAAAGTGTAGGGTAAAACACTTGGTTTAAAGAAGAGACAATCAGTCATCAAGGGAAATTCTCTAGACCACAATTCATGCTATTAAACAGAAAACATGTATTTCAAATATTCTCTAGACTTTAGCTGTTGTCACTGAATGAAATAAACTTTGATCTGAACATGACTGCCTCTTCTGTTTTGACCCCACCCAAAGAGCAAGCTTAAAAGAGTGAAGGCTGGGGCGTCCTGGGAAGTATCAGCCCCTCTCCCTACAACTGCTCATTTACTAACTGCACTATTTAATTATACCAGTTCTCTAACCTTAAATGTGTCCCAGGAAAATAAGACTTAATTGTTTTCTGTCCCTTGCTCTTAACAAATATTAAGAAATTAAAAGCAAGCACTATATTGCCTTAAATATCTTCATATTTATCCAGAAATATATTTTGAAATATGTCCTTAGGGATTTCTATTTATGAAACACTGGACACTATTTTCCCTGAAGTAGAGTACCCGTTAAATTACTGGTGTCATGGAAATTTGCTGTTTTGACCACAAGGTGGCAGAATAAGATAGGAGCTCTATGTCTTTTCCAAATAGCAGGAGCCACTTCAGACACCTTGTTTTATCAAATTAAGACAAAAGATGCCCAAATAAGTGTACTACATGCCTTTGTGAACCTAAATGCTTGCGTACAAGAGACAATACGAGTAAAAGTTTTTGAAAGAAGTTAAAAGGACTGAATGCTCTTGAATATCCTTAAGACAAACTCCAAGGGAAAGGTATTCTAAAGTTGGTTTCTAATAACATTTGTTTCAAATAAATATTTTCTCTTAGCAATTTTTTGAGAACATCATGAAGCTGGCCCCTGCATTGTGAACCCAGAGGTTTGTTCTCTCCACTCTCTGTTCCTGAGACCATACAGAAGGTATCTGGGGAGATGCCACTAAAGAATGGTACCTTAGCATAAAGTGGACTCTTAACTAAGGAGAACAAGCTGAGGGTTGATGGAAGGGGGCGGGGGGAGGGAAGAGCTAGATGGGTGATGGACATTAAGGAAGGCACTTGTTGTGATGAGCACTGGATGTTGTATGTAAGTGATGAATCACTGAATTCTGCTTCTGAAACATTATATTCTATGTTAACTAACTGTAATTTAAATAAAAACTTGAAATGAAAAAAAAAATGGTACACTAAACATATTTTGAACATCTGTGCCAGTAAAGAGAGACACTTACCTTTCACCCTCCTCCCCCAACATCACACTGTTGTGAAAACATAAAACATACAGTTGCCTTTGGAAAGGAATTGAAAGGAAGTAACATTGTCATGTAGGAAAATAAAAGAAAATAATATTTATCATAACCTCTGATAGGGGCGCCTGGGTGGTTCAGTTGGCTAAGCATCTGACTTCGACTCAGGTCATGATCTGACAGTTCGTGGGTTTGATCCCCATGTCAGGCTCTGTGCTGACAGTGCAGAGCCTGCTTGGATTCTCTGTCTCCCTCTCTCTCTGCCCCTCCCCTGCTTGTGCCCTTGCTCTCTCTCTCAAACATACATAAACATTATGAAAAGAATTTTTAAACAAACCTCTGATATCGTCAAATATATGAAATTAACAGCTACAACAGGAAAACATTCAAGATGTCACCTGGTGCATATTTCAGTTCATCCAAGGCAAGGTTACTCTGGAGAAGTCATAACTGAAGAGTTGTTTTGGTATAATAAATGCTGATTTCAGTATTTTAAAAACTTTCTGGTAAACATATTGCTAAAATGAAATCTAAACTTCTTTATATCCATTCAAGACCCTTCATTATCTGTTGTTCTTGTGCAATAGCTCTCTATCTTTTTCCAAACAAACCAATGCCTTTTACACCATTGTCTTTGCCAAGACCGTTACTTCTTAGAATGCCCTCTTTTCCTCTGTTCCTGCAACTGGCAAGTTGCCTTTTCCCCTTCAAGAAATGATTCAGAGCTCTCTCTCTAAAACGTCTCCTGAATTCTACCTTCAAAGCAGAAATACATAATTATTTCCTTTGGTTAAATCTTAGAGTTATGTTCCTGTTTTCATCATTGTGATCATTTAATTCTACTTTCTTTTGTACAGTTATGTCTACCCAGGGAGAAGCCTAATTTCATCGTCTTTATGCCTCTAATGCCTACCAGGGAGATTTAAATGGAAGGGGCATTCAATAAGCCCTTTGGTGAATGAATGAAGGAGTCAATAACAGCCATAAATCCATGCAGCGCACAGGTTAATATATCTTTACATCATTATTTCTACTTGAAGATGACATTTATATTCAAAGATGAGTATGCTTTTAAAGTTTATCTTTAGTTGGTTTATTTTACATTAAATTCAGAAATACCTTCAAATTGTGTTTAAATTATAGAGCACAAACCACAGGGTTTTCTTCAACTTTTCTCAGTCTCTGGGAAGTCACACATATAAAAGGATTCAGCATATTAAAATTACAATTTAAATAACATATCCTTTGGAGACTATTGCTCCGAAGTATAAAACTTCAATATTTCCTAAATATTTCAAAAAAAACCAAACACTTACTAAATGCATTAAATGTTAAAAGTGTTATGTTAGGTGTATCTTCTATCAAATTAATGACATTTTATACTTATCTCATGGACAGTAGACCTGACCTAGTTGTTTAAAAAAAAATTAAGTTCTGAAAACAACAGTCTCAGTTTGACATTATGAGTGAAGAGTTTCATAAAAGGCAATTAAGTACTACATTATATATGTGTGTATATACATGCATATGTATATGTGTGTGTGTATATGTGTTTGTGTGTATCTCCAAATAAATTAATACACATTGATAGAATTCTCAATCCTGTAGTGAAAAAAAGTCACAATACCAATTAGTCTATGATAATTGAAAATATAGGCCTGGCATTTTTCATGAAAAATACATCCAAGAGAAGAGACTCTACCGAGAGAATGGTGGAACACTGACTTTATACAATCAGAAAATCATTTAGGATTACTTCAGAACTATGGGGTAGATTCTACTGTTCATAAACATGTGACTCTCACAAGCTTCTGCTGTATTTGGGGTTACGTGGTTTGATATTTTGATTTTGGGGGTGGTGTGGTAGGTGGGTAATATTTTGACAAGGTAATCCACACCATCAATGGCATCATTTTTTTGCTGGAAAAGAATTTTTGATGACCAGAGGAAAGAACCTTCTAAAGGCACCTAATGGGAAAGGAGATTGCGATCAATACAAAGAACTTTGCTCAGAGTATTTGGTCAAATACTCCCACTTACTCTCCTCCATTTGATATGTGTGTGTGTGTGTGTGTGTGTGTGTGTGTGTGTGTGTGTGTTTACCAGCCATTATTTAGACTTTTTTTCTATGATAAATGAAAATGTAATAATTAATTTTTTAATGTTTCTTTATTTTTGAGAGAGACAGAGACAGAATGTGAGTGGGTTAGGGGCAGAGAGAGAGGGAGACACCGAAGCAGAAGCAGGCTCCAGGCTCTGAGCTGTCAGCACAGAGCCCGACGCGGGGCTCGAACTCACGAGCTGTGAGATCATGACCTGAGCCGAAGGTGGACGCTCGACTGACTGAGCCACCCAGGCGCCCCGAAAATGTAATAATTAAATGTAAACTACAAATTTCTTATACAGAACTTTAAAATTCCACTTAGAAGTTATACTTTATTCATAAAATGTAACACTCTCTATATAAACATAAACATAAACATTGTAAATGAGCTCTTTAATTTTTAATAATATTGAGTATATGCAGAAATAAGTAGAGTTGATAGTCTCTATTTGTATCAGATGCAACACTATCATAAAAACGGAAAATTTGAATAGTCATGTTTAGGTGTGGCTATGCTTTGTTGAAGGTGAATTAATTTCCATGTCATACCTGAAAAACATAACTGTTCAAATAACAATTCCAAAACTTTTCCAGTGTTTTTTTTTTTTAAACTAAGAACAGCATTTGCCTAAATAGCTTTAAAATTGTTTAAAACTGAGGAAAAAGCAAAGAAACTGGGCTCATCTTGAGCATATTTTATTGATCTATGCATATTTGTTTGTATCTCCCAAACCAAACTTGAATGGTCTTCAAAAATGGGGAATATGTCCTATTCATTTTGTATCATAATGATTAGACATAAAAGATATATATGTTTTTAATTGAACTGACGCAAAACTTGTTACTTCAAATACCAAAGTACAAAGTTCTATTATTTCTCTGGTTATATACATTTATGATACTATAGGTCTCAGACTAGTATCTGCTAAATAGTTGAAAATCTGTCATAAAAATTCTTAAGCATTAAAGAGAACAATATATTTCTCTACTTTAGATTTTTCATTTTTTGCTAATACAGTTTCTTCAATGATAAAGGTATACATTATTCATCAAATATTTATCATAAATATGTTAGTATAGTAACAAAATGGAGAAAGCAGTAGTAAATGTAGAAATGTTTTAGCAAAATGTTTAGTAAAATGTTTAGTAGAAGAAGGTGGTGTTTAAATATTTTAAGCCCCTCATACAAACACTATATTGAATGGCTCTTATAAAAATAAATAATTTTAAAAATGTACTTGTGGTGATTATTATTAAAGTTATTTTGAGAAATGATAGTGAGAACTTCCAAATGTCAAATATAATATTTATACCTTTAGGTAATGTATATTTTTTGACAATTTTCTACTTAGGTAATTTTATTTTACATACATATTTTATAAATAATTTTAACATTTACTTTTTATCAATTTATTTTCCTAAGCATCAGAGATATTTTTACTGAAAAATAAGCTTTTTCTGTTTAATTTCTCTAGAATTTCCCGTTTGTTTGAAGGCTTTCATTCTCTAATTTTCTCTCTTGAAGTGTATCACTACTAATAAATTGTCTCCAGTTTTTTTGTATTATCCCCCTGAAATCTCAGACATAATTTAGAAAAGTACATTATTAAAATTCAATTCCCCTGGATAATTGCAAATGCCAGAAACTCAAACAGGGTAACTTGTTATATCTTCTAATTGGAAGAACTTACGTTAAGTGCAAAATGTCTTACACTATTCTGAATCTTATTGTTTCCTTAAATTAAAAAAAATCATGAACTATTTAAAATTAACATTGTTAGCATATGTATTGCAAAAACAACAGAACAGGAAGGGGGGTAAATATTTCTTAAGAGTTTCTATGCTACTGGGAAATAAGGCAGGGGAAACTTACACATGGGTTCAAAAACCTAGCTCTCTCTCACCAGATTTGTGGGACACCTGGGAAGTTCTTTACTTATACTCAACTATGTGAAGTATTAGGTGCAATGATACCTGTCTTGTGGGGAAGGCTGTTAGTTCAAACAGAAAATAAGAAAAGTTTATAGCACGGTGCTCACCAAGCAGCATTTTTTTTTTTTAAATGGTACCACAGAGCATATGGTTTCTATTACCTCAATACATATGTCACTTGATTTCCACAACAATTCAATGAAGACACAGAAGTTCAGAGAGGATGGCTTATTTGTATCTGAAACACCTGGACACAGACTTTGAATCCAAGAATTTGTGATATAGAGCCCATAAAACTAACTCCTCTACAAGTCACAGGAACTCAACTTTTGTCTAGCTATTCACTGATCTAGTGGTGTGTAAAATAAGGCGGTTCAACTCAGTAATATTTGGCAATTAAGATTCTAAAGAATTGAGATCAATCTAGAAGATAAAAATACATCTAGTTGTTAATAATCTATAAACCAACTTCTCTGCACCCTCCCACCCGCCACCAATTGGTGTATTCTAACAGGTTGTCAATAACATGACAGAAATTTTACCCTCTGGTAGTATGAATTGGGTTTATCACTGTCTCCACACAGTGAAATCAATTTTCTGCTAAATCCACAGGAGATTTCCATGCATAAACTGACATGAAACCTAATGGTAATTATTTGAAAAAAATAGTTTTATCGTTGCCTGGGAATATACTCCAAAACCAATTTGAATAGATATTACATTATTTCATTTTACTCAAACAAAACCATTCAACAAAAAGCACATTTTTTTCCCATAGAGATAAACTGAGGTCTATACAGCTCAATGTTTATTTCATCATTTGATTTTTAAAAATTTAATCTATTGTTACATTTTCAACAAATTTTGCAGAGTCTTAACCAAACATTAAAAAGAACATTTTGCTTACAGTACTGTAAAGCCTGCTACTTATTATAATTTGATTCAGATCTGTTACTACGATGACCCAAGATAATTCAGCTGCTAGCGAGTTTGTTAACATTACTGCTAAATCAAATTCTCCAAAGTTTCTTAATAACTAATACTATTCATAAAACAGTAAGATTTACAACTGTACTTTAACATGTCTATATACGGAGAAGGAAAATTCTTCCTTTCTTATACATTGAATTCATTTACATTTCAAGGAGATATCGATTATTTCAATGACAAAAAAAGAGAGAATTACAGTCTCTGAGATTATCAAGGTCCTTTTGGAGAGCTACACTCAGCAAAAGGATTAATGACATTTATGGAAACATTATCAACCCTCAAACTAAATGGTTCAAAAGAAGGACAATTGAATTTGCTCATTTCAGTAAAACAAATTGCATTAAACAGCTAAATGTTCCTCCTATATATTCAGAAATGACTAATATGCTCACTTGCAAGATTAAGTCATTTCTGCTGTTTTAAATATGGCCTTTCATAAACTGCTGACAGAGCCCCTGGAAGGATATTATGCCAATTTAATGCAAGTATCCATTTTCATCAAATTGCTTGAATATAATGCTGTGGAATGTTCTAGTTCACAAATACTTACATGAGATTCAGTGGGTACAGTAGAAAGGAGTCTTCCCTTTCCTATGCCTTGGAAATATTCATCCTCTGATCCACTAAATAATGTCAGACTTACCATCATAGAGCTCATAAAGAGGCTCAGTGTGGATGGATTTAGTGGTCTCTACCCAAATATTTTGCCCTATGCCAACAGCAAACAAGGGAAATGAACAAAACCCAGGACTACTAGGTTATAGATAAGTGGGTTGATGCTGTTTGATTTCTCCCATTCAGTTGTGCTTTGCTGCAAATTCCTTCCTCCAAATAGACCCATGAAATTTACCATCCTGGAATAGGAGACAATGGCTACTCCATCTATCAACAACAACAACAAAAAATAATCTTCAAAATAGTCTTTGCTTTTTGGTGAGAGGACTTGTTACATTTTTTTAAATCTTCTGCATCAGATGAGGAGATAATCCTGGAGAATTTAGTTTGGAATAATCTAGCTATTTTATTTTTTCTTTACATTTTTAAGTAGGCTCCACACCAAATGCGGGGCTTAAATTCATCACCTCAAGATCAAGAGTGGCAAGTTCTACTGACTGAGCCAGACAGATGCTCCTACACTCTTAGCTGGAGTCCAGAAGAAAGGAGGATGTAATGTAGGCGATGAAAACTAACATCCAAATGTTTTTCTGTCCCTAATTTTTTAAAAAAAAATATTTATTTATTTTGAGAGAGAGAGAGAGAGAGAGAGAGAGGGCATGTGAGCAGGGCAAGAGCAGATCTGAGAGAGGGAGCAAGAGAATCCCAGGCAGGCTCCATGCTATCAGCACAGTGCCCGACACAGGGCTCAATCCTGCAAACCTTGAGATCATGATCTGAGCGGAAATCAAGAGCCCAGAGGCTCAACCAACTGAGCCACCCAAGCGCCCCCCCCCCTCATTTTTTTTTTTTTTGACAAGAGGAAAAATGGAGAACAAAGTAAAATCTGTCAGATGCATCAAAGTGTTTTTTTTTCTCATTTACAGGTGACACAGGTGACACAGATTTGTAAAATAATCTGAAGGAAATATGGTTGAATGTTACAGCTACTTCCAAGGAAGGCAAAGGGGATGTTAACTTTCCTCTGGCTGCCCTCACTCTCTTGTAACACAAGCACTGAGTGGACAGTGTAGGGGCTTGTCTTGCATTCAGCTGAATCACAACAGGAAACCCAGAGGTTGTGGGGCAGGTGTGGCAGACAGTCCCACTTGTGTGTGAATAAATTAACGGGACGCCTCTGTCCACGGTTAGAAAATAACTTAGGTGTGAATACTGAAGCTCAACAACGAAACTGAAAAGATATTTTATTGCCCCAAATATAACGCGAATTGTCTGAATATGAAGAATCCGATCCTGTTTCTCAGTTGGTTGGTTGATGGTTGGTGGAAGATTAGATTATATGGGTCTTTCTCTCACAATATATGAATGTAGGTCCCATTCTTTATATATCACAGCAAGTTCATAAAACACCTAAAAAGGGATTTTATCAATTATATTAAAATGAATGAAGAGCCACAAATAAATTATGCAGAATTACAAAGCTCGTTTGTTTACTGTTTAGTAACAAGAGATCATATTGACCTGATATCTCCTTTTCTTTTCTTTTTTCTTTCTTTTCATCGATTTACTTTGTGGAAAATGCTTTCTGGATAATCATACAAGCTTTTGTTTTCATAACACTGTAATGAGATTTGTATTAAATAAATTCATATGAAAATATATTAATCCATGTTCCTAGCAATAGAAAACACTATTGTATTTGCTTCATCTACATTTTTCACTGTTTGGAATACTTTAGGTAGACAGCACAATAAATATGCATACACAAATAGGCGTGATTTTATCAAAATATTACAAATTCAAACATTGAAACTGCTTTGGTTATTACAGCAAAACAGCTAAATCCTTGTCTCAACACTGGGAATCTTTCATGTTTGGGTTTAATGGGAATTTGAGACCCAAAGATTAGTATTTACTAGTCCCTATGCCATACTTGAATCATTGCAACCATTATCGTCTGTTGAAATAAAGGAGCTTCCTGCTCCTAGATAGCCTCTTAGACCAAATGACAAGCCTTAAAATGGTGCTCATTTACAACCATGTAATTTAAAAATCAGTTAAAAGAAAAAGCCTCCCATTTTTCCTGACAGAATTCAGTAACTTTTAGAAATATTGTCAGTGATACAGTTGAATGCCCCAAGCACAGAAACGTGGAGAAATATTTTGATGTCATAAAGAAGAAACAACTCAACCATCTTTCTGGAATATTCATTTTTAAAAAACAATTTATGAGAAGCCTTCTTTATACCTTATGTATTTATAAACACATGATGCCTCCAAGATGTACAACTAAATGCATGAAATAATCTGTTATATATATATATATATATATATATATATATTTTAATTTAAAGTTTAGTTATTTAATATACAGTGCAATATTAGTTTCAGGAGTAAAATTCTGTGATTCATCACTTAACATAAAACACGCAGTGCTCATCACACATGCCTTTCTTTGTACCTAACACCCATCTGGCCAATCCGCCATCTACCTCCCTCCATCAACCCACAGTTTGTTCTCTATCATTAAGAATCTCTTGTGGTTTTCTTCTCTCTCTTCTTCCCCCCGACCCGGCCACTTCCTATACGCCCATCTGTTTTGTTTCTTAAGTTCTACATATGAGTGAAATTATATGGTATTTGTCTTTCTCTGACTTATATCACTTAGGATAATACATTCCAGCTCCATCCACGCCTTGCAACATATATTTGAACTCTGACAGAAATGTCAAATTCATAATGTTTTTTGTTGGCTTTAAGACAATGCCTTGTAGCATTTTTATTTACCACTCAGCTAATATTCTGTAGTTTTCATTTCTATTTCATATATAGCAACAAGTGTGCTTATTAGAGATTAATCATGTCTTATCTAAAATGATTTGAGAAAGGTCACTTCTTATTAGAGATGTTATTTAAAAATAAACAACTGAAAGATTTGGTCAGGATTGAAGGGAAATTGTTGGATCGCAATGAGTTAACTGAACCTTCAAAATTTCTATAAAAATTGAGTCAAAATAGTGAAACTGCATTATTTAACTGAAAAGGAGTAAGTGTTTTGAAATATCCTAATAATAAACTTTAATAAATAGATCCATGATTCACCTGCTTCTCTCTTCATTCATAGAATAAATGTAATTGTTCACCATTTTAAGGTAAAATAGTTAAGGACATGAGATGGGACTAGGAGAATTATCCCTTTCTTGCCAACCTAAGAAATATATTTGTTGATATAAGGTAAAGCCCTCACATTATAATTTGCTTTTATGTAACAGTATAAAATAATATAATAACAATAAAATAGGTTTAAAATTACTTTAAAGATTTACAGCTCTAAAATAATAGTGATTCATAACTGCAAACTTTTTCTAAAACAGAACTGTTTTAATATTGCATTTTATTGCTGCCAAAGCACTCAGAGCACTAATATGTTTTCTTCGAATTTTATACTCATTCCCAGCTCCTACTGCAACAGTAGGTATGAGATGAGGTTCTGCCTATGAACAATGACTCTCAAATACATGTCATCAGCAGAGGATGATGTGCTGATTTCCAAAGAGACAGATTTTCCATTTTCCTGTTTGACATTGCTAATTGGATTTGACATTCTGAATGCAACACACCCAAAAGAAATTTATCATCTCCCGTCAAAACATACATTGAAAGAATGACATCGCCATCTATCCATAACATAGGTAGAAACCTTCAAGGCACCCTAGCGCTTGCTTTCTTCTTTATACTACCCATATGTAATTACAACCAAGGCTGGTCAATTTTGCCTTCTAAATGCCTTTCAAATTTATCCATTCTTAATGAACCCTGCCATGACTACTGTGGTTGAAACTGGGCCTTGACTACAGACAGCTTCCTAGCTGACTTGACCTCTACTCTAGCTCCTTATCAAGCAACCAGATGATCTTTCAGAACTGGAAATGTTTAACCACCCCACACTCACATCCTTCAGCCACATGAGCACACAGGTCCTTCTGTGGATATTCTTTGTTCCTACACTGAAGTGGAAGTCCTTTCCATGACTTCCAGATCTTGCATGGTGTGTCTTCACTTTCTAGCAGAACATCTTGAGGGACATAACCCCTCATTCTGTGCTCAGCCACACCAGCCAATCTTCATTTTCTTAAATAAATCATTCTTCATACAGCCAAATGTTATCTGTGTATGTTGCTTCTTTTCCCTGGAAACTCTTCCCCCAGCACTCATCCCAAAAGTTTTTCATTCATCAGTCAGACATAATTTCTTTATAGACCTACCTCAACCTCTTCAAGTTGGTTGCTGTATTTTGTTTTCTACTCACATGTCAGTAGACATGCTCTGCAATGGACCAATGTTTGTGTCCTTCCAAAATTCATGTAGTGAAATCCCAACCTCCAGTGCGATAGTATGAGGAGGTGGGGCCTTTGAGAGGTGATTAGGTCATGAGGGTGAAACCCTCATGAATGGGATTAGCACCCTTACAAAAGAGATCCCAGAGAGCTCTCTAGCGCTCCTTTTCCCATGTGAGAATGCATACAGAAGATGGCCATCTATGAACAAGAAATTGGACCCTCACCAAACCCCAAATCTGCTGGCAACTTGATCTGATCTTAGACTTCCCAGCCTTTAGAACTGTGAGAAAGAAATGTGTGTTGCTTAGGTGACCTAGTCTATGGTATTTTTGTTATAGCAGCTTAAATGGACTACGATACTCTCTCTTGTAGTATTTATTACACCTATATTTGAAATAAATTTGTCAGATCTGATTAATTACCATTTTCTCACAGTTTCTAAACTCTTTAAGAACAGGAGACAATAGTAGTCAGGGCAGGTGCTGAAAATGGCTCAATCTAGTTGCTATGTAAATACTTGCCACACAAAATTATAATAATTAAATTGAAATAATGTGAAATTTTGTCTACGTCTTAATACTTAAACATACACCAAACATGAATGTTAAGGTACTATTCTGGAAATTCTGAGAAATATAACAAGTTTGTCCTTGACCTGTGTTTGGTGTTTTCTATAGGAATTTATAATCCCAGTGCCTAGCTCAGTAGCATCTCAGAATTAGACACTCATTTATTCAATATGTAAACACAGTATCTTAAACATGGTATTTGCCTTAAGGTTGGCATATCAAACTAGGAAAATCAAACCCTAAGTTTGAAATATTGATCATAATATGAGTTTCAAAGCACAAATCAAAAGTTATCATTAGGAAAGACCTGAATTATCATCAGATGAATTGTACAGATAATAGGAACAGGAGAAGTGAAAAGGAACACAGATCATTGGAACTTGAGAGTATGAAATGCTGAAGACAAGATTTGAGATATGTCCTAAAACTTCAAGACGTCTTACTGGCATTGAATTTTTAGTCAAGGTGGATGGTGTGTGAATAGAGGGTTCTGTCCAGAGCTAAGTTTAGGAGATGCTGCTGGTTGATTTGTGGGGTGTGGGGGGTGGAGTGGAATCTGAGTGATATAATTTGATTTTGTCCTGAAGGCAGTGAGAGATTTTCAGGGATTTTTAGTTAGGGTAACACAAATTATATGAGAGAGAAACTGACATTAGACTATCTCAGTAATTCAGTGTGAAGTGATGGTAGTTACAGACAGTAGCAGGAATGAAGAAGGGGGAGTAATTGGGAGATACTGGAACCAACAGGAAGAGAAGACTTCAGCCTTAACACACAAATTGACCCCAAAGTTTTATGCTTTCTATATTTTTCCAGATTTTTAAAAGTTAAAGAGAGATAAGTTCAATTATAGATGTATTATAAAACAGCAAGGCACACAAGTGGAACTGTTTAGCAAGCAACTAGAAAAATGAGTCCAAAGTTTGGTTAAATATATCAGGCCTGATTGTGTTATTGAATATAAAAAAGTCCATTTGAATACAGAATTTCTCAGAGTATAGAGCTGGTAAAGGGAGAAGACCATCAGATCTTCATGTAAACCACTGATATTTTCTCATATATTACATAAACATATTCAAATACAAGTATATATCTCTCATCTCTATATCCTGAACTACTGTGACCCCTGTCACTACTGTCAAAAAGGCTTGGAACTTTCAAAGAATATATAGGTTCAGAGATAAAGGAAACAAGGAAGCAAAAATCTGGAACAGTGCAGAAAAGGGTTTACTCGTAAACAAAGCAAACTCAAAATGTTCTCCCTCACCCCATAACCCATTTCATGAGTATCCTATATTGTTACAAATTCTATCATTTATGGTTTCACTTAGATTAACCCTTTTCTATTGAGTTATGTTTACGGGACTATGGCTCAGTCATCATCTGTAATAGTTAAAATAACCAAACTACATTTCAAAATGTCTTAATTATTTGAAAAGTATTGGTGGCAGGTAAGTAATAAAAAAATACACAGTGGGGAAATTTTTGTTGTAGTAGAGAATATTTGCCGGTGCTTACATAGGCCTTGGCCATGCAGGGGAAATACACAGGGAGTGGACAGAGGGCACAGAAAAGGAAATGGAAGGAAATAAAATATGGACTATACAATTTAAATCTTTGAGGTTACAATGATGATTTATCCTAGTGAACATTTAAAATATTTTCTGTGCCATCAGTTTTGATCATTAATTATGTAGTACCTAGTGGTTTGTTTTCACTTGTTCTGTAAAACAGTTTTCAAAAATTTATTGTATTATTATTTAACTTTTTACATAATTCCTAATTCAATAAGATGACTCAATGGGATAAGATTATTTAATTTTTCCTACTTTTTTTTCCTGTGGCAAGTCAATAGTCAAAACTCATATCAAATTACTAGTAAATATTTAACTTTACTTATGGGATTAATATTCTTTCTATTCTTTTTTATATTGGACTTATATAGACAACTGGAAATGTATGATACTTTTGTGGGCTCTAGAAAGTGCAGGTAAGGATTGGGTCAAATCTAAATTGCCTTTCTTCCTCTTAAGTGTATACCATGATTCTGAAGATATATTAGACCCCCCAGGATGTATTACCGGAGTATATTTTGCCTCAGAACTAATTAACGTATTTTAAGCAATTTGTAAACTTTTTGACATACAAGAATGTGTTTTGGGTATTAGGACTCTAGTTTATTTATTATCTTCTATTGACACTTTAAAAAATGTGTAATATTGACTTTCATATTTTGGCAGTTTTTCCACAGTGATGAGCACAGACATTCACATTCTAATGCTTAAAACCTATAAATAGGTCTCCCATCCAAGTACTAACCAGGCCCGACCCTGCTTAGCTTCCGAGATCAGACGAGATCGGGCGCGTTCAGGGTGGTATGGCTGCTAGGAATTGACCCAAGGGATACAGGAGTACTGATGCATAGGGGCACTTGTACCCCAATGTTTATAGCAGCACTCTCCACAATAGCCAAATTATGGAAAGAGCCTAAATGTCCATCAACTGATGAATGGATAAAGAAATTGTGGTTTATATACACAATGGAGTACTACAGGGCAATGAGAAAGAACGAAATATGGCGCTTTGTAGCAACGTGGATGGAACTGGAGAGTGTGATGCTAAGTGAAATAAGCCATACAGAGAAAGACAGATACCATATGTTTTCACTCTTATGTGGATCCTGAGAAACTTAACAGAAACCCATGGGGGAGGGGAAGGAAAAAAAAAAAAAAAGAGGTTAGAGTGGGAGAGAGCCAAAGCATAAGAGACTCTTAAAAACTGAGAACAAACTGAGGGTTGATGGGGGGTGGGAGGGAGAGGAGGGTGGGTGATGGGTATTGAGGAGGGCACCTTTTGGGATGAGCACTGGGTGTTGTATGGAAACCAATTTGACAATAAATTTCATATATTGAAAAATAAATAAATAAATAAATAAATAAACCTATAAATATGTTATAGTATGTGGAAAATGGAAATGAAGGTAACAATAGAAATGAGATTTTCTATTCAGCTGACCTTAAAACAGGGATACTATCCTGTGAATATGCAGGATAATATCCCAGGTGAATCAGTATACTCATCTTACGTGTAGAAGAGCTAAGAAGACTGAAAGTCAGAGTTTATATGATGTGAAAGACTCAAACACACATAGTTGGATTTGAAGATGAAATGTAGGCATGTAGGCAGCCTCTAGAAAAGAAAAAGCAGGAAAATGGATCCTTAGAAGGGAACATAGCCCTATTGATAGCTTGTTTTTAAGCCAGTCAGAGCCATGTTGGACTTCTGACCTACAGACCTGTAAGATAATGCATTTTCTGTTTTAAGCCACTAAGTTTTTGGCAATTGTTGAAAGCAGTAACAGAAACAGAATATACTACCACTTCTATGTAGAGCACAAAGGAATTCTAATACCTTCCATAGTTAACACTGTCTAGCTTGCTCCCTGCAGGATGTTCCCAAATGCCCTTTCCAGTTTTCTCTCTGGTTTATTATTTTAATGGTTCTAGTAGAAACGGCTCCATTTCTCAGCTAATATCAGCTAAGCCAAGTCTTCGTGAGTATATTATTACATTCTCTACATAGACAGAGCCTGGAAATCTCTGCAACTCTGCCTTAAAAAAAGGAAGAATGTATTTTATTTCTTGGTGCTTTCTCCCAAGTAGGAAATCTTAAGCTTTCCTTTCACACAATTGCTTTTCTTTTGGATGGTTTTCAAAAGAACTAAATGTAGAGCAAATTCCAGGTTTAGTCCTCAGCCTTGGGGGCTGTTGTTCCCTCATCAAAGAGCCATCCATGTATTGACAGATTTATTAAGGCTACTCTAAAAATTAAGCCTCCTAGATTTCCTGTCTCCAAATAGATTTTGAATGTGATCCTGCAGGCACTCACCTGACCTCCCCTTGAACCGTTATCAGGGGTTTCTTATTCTCTCTGCATTTGACTCCCTTAGGATGCATAGTAATGACTACAGCATTACCTCTGACATACAGGTTTAGTAAGTTCTCTGCTTGATTTATATTTTGGTTCTTATGATCCATTCAGTGCTTGTTTATGTTTTCCTTAGTTTAATGTTAAGATAAATCATCTCTTACCCAATCTTTGCTAGAAAACACTTTGTAAGACTAACTCCCAAATCCCTTACCCTAGGAAGTCTACTACTATATTCCAGAATTTAAGAAAGTGTTAGTGAAGATTTATCCAGAAGTCTTCAGTTCTCATTCAGAATATTTAGGAAGTATCCACCATCAACGACCCAACTCTCAAGGAAGCTAATCGATATCCATGCCAGGAGTACTGGAATGTTTAAGCAAATCAATCAGAATACATTTTTCTATGAGAATTGTAATAAAAATACTATTGTAGAGCTTGGTGTCGGATTTCTTACAATAAGCTGAAGATATTCCTCCTCTGAGAGTGCATGTACCACTGTTATTTAGGACACCATAAATCAATATGAGTTACTGAGTTCATACGGAGGAAATATAAAAACTGTTACTTCTTCCGTGACAATGTGTATGTAAAAGTAATGAAAATGTGGCAGTCACTGATGGTAGCGTATGCAATAATTATTTCTCCACTCATCATTTCTTGGTGATAGAGCTTTGTCTGTGATGACAAAGGTTGAAATTCTCAGTTATTTGCTTTGCTACTCTCTTTTGCAGCAAAGTCACATGCAAATACCAATCAATGAGATTTTAAGAAAATTGTGCTGGAGACTCCTCAAAAATATATTAGATGATATATATTATACCATATGAATAACCTAATAACACATATATGACATATAACATGACCAAACAATATATTTGGACAGGAGATTTTTTTTTTCCTGTAATAAAAGAGAATAGTAGATTTATTCCATGTCATTCCTTGTTAAGTATGTTGACATTTAAGGGCACGATGACTGGAGCTGTGGCAATCATCTGTGACCATGAGGAAATCTCATGAGACCAGAGAAGCAGATATTTTACCATTAATTTCTTCTCTCAGTCTCACACATTTTACCAGTAGGGGGGTGCTGCAGATAGAGTGTGTCCCTCCAAAATTCAAATATTGAAATCCTAACCTTCAAAGTGATGGTATTAGAATACGGGAACTTTGCAAGATGATCAGGTCATGAGAGCAGTGCCCTCATGAATGGGAATAAAGCCTTTATAAAAACATTCCAGAGAATCATGGTGAGAAGATGGCTGTCTATGAACAATGAAGCATGTTCTAACCAAACACCAAATTTGCCACTGCCTTGATCGTGGACTTACCAGCTCCAGAACTGTGAGAAATAAATTTCTCTTGTTTATAAACCACCCAGGTTTACCTATGGTATCCTGTTATAGTAGCATGAGTGGTCTAAAACAAAGGATGCTTTATGCATAGTTTTTTGGTCTATAATTGTATTTATTATATATGTGCATATACTTTATAATATACTAAGATGAAATAGTATTTGTCATTAACTGGTTCTCTACCTTGCTTTTCCTATTAACAATATATCCTGGAGATTTGGCCATGAACACGCATGCACACGCACACACGCGCGCGCGCGCACACACACACACACACACACACACACACACACTTTTTCCATTTTCTAAACAGCTACATAATAGTTCAAAATAACTTTGTACCAATGTATATATGGAACAAAATTACTTTTTATATATATTTTTTAGTGTTTATTTGTTTTTGAAGGAGAGAGAGACAGTGTGAGTAGGGGGTGCAGGGCAGAGAGAGAGGGAGACACAGAATCCAAAGCAGGCTCCAGGCTCCGAGGTGTCAGAGCCTGATGCGGGGCTCTAACCCACAAACCGAGAGATCATGACCTAAGCCAAAGTCAGACGCTCAACTGACTGAGCCACCCAGGTGCCCCACAAAATAATTTTTTATATAGGTGAAACTCTTTCTACCAGGATTGTACTTTAAAAAAAAATGTATGTTTATTCATTTTTGAGAGACAGCGACAGAGTACAAGCAGGAGAAGGGCAAAGAGAGAGGGAGACACAATTCAAAGCAGGCTCCAGGCTCTGAGCCATAAGCATGGAGCCCAATGTGGGGCTTGAACTCACAAAGCATGAGATCATGACATGAGCTGAAGTTGAATGCTTAACCAAGTGAGCCACCCAGTCGCCCCTTACCAGGATTGTTTTTAAATGCTCTTCACATTTCAGATACATATCCCAGACAGCATTCCAAATTACTATGCATCTATATACACAGAAAACACACACACACACACACACACACATAAATACACATAAACACCTACAGATTTATATAGTACCCTAGTGTGCTCCCAGTCGTATTTGTCCAATTGTCCGGTCCAGTGTCCACACCATACTCAGAAGCTTTCTGGAATATTTCTGATAGAGCAAGTTCCATGAATACTATCATCAAAACCATGAATAGATCTCAGAGATTACACATGTTCTTTAATTTCAGGCAACATTCTTACATCCATGTTTGATTGTTTTGAAACTTTGGATACCTAACATTTTGTGTTTGAAAAAGTTAATACAGATTTAATGTATCTAATTCATAAGATAGAAGTAACACGATATCTGGGCCCCTGTGGGCCCCAAACTCACAACCCCAAGATCAAGAGTTACATGTTCTACCGACTGACCCAGCCAGACACACCTTCAAGTTCATTTTACTTTCACAAAGTGGCCTTTTGTTGTCACTGCTGGAATTTATCCAGCTCAAGAAAAAATTCTGAATTAATACAGGTACCAATTGAGAAAGAATGAAATAGACAGCCCACAGTACCCCCAAAGCCTTTCCACTGAATCAGAGATCTCTGTAAACCTTGGGAGACTACCAGAATGAAAATCTGGAAGAAAAGTTGATCTATGTTGAACATTTTATTCTTTATCCATGTTCCCTGGCTTTCTAATCAGCACACATTCACCCTGCAGTCACACTACATGCAAGCTAATACACCTTATAGAGATATGAGCAAAACAAAAAACAAAACAAAACAAAACAAAGAAGAAGAGAAGGAGAGGAGGAAGTAACAATAATCAAGAGCATCTGGTTCACTTTTAAAGAAACCCAATATTTTGAAGATATTGAAGTTTAAGCCAATGAAAATATACTTCACTAAAACATTACAAGGTGATTTAAAAAGAAAAATATTTCATTTGATAGTGCTAAAAAAACCAGATTAGTCTATATGAAAAAGTAGAGTACATTATAACTGATACTATTACAAAAATGTGTGCCCCAAATTACCCAGTTGTGTCAACTGCCATGAACTCAGGCAATGGCCTCCCCCATGCTTCTAGTACGTTCACTGCTGGTCAACTGCAACACAATATGTACATTACTGATCCTGGGACATCAATGGCAGCAAAGCTTTCTGCAATATTAGCAAATGCTTATCTGATCATTTTTTTAGGATGCACCCTCTTGAACTATGAACATTTCAGAGAATTGTGTCCCTTTCCCTGCCATTTGGTTAAAGTGCTTTATTGTTTGAGAAGCTGTTGTTCCCAGGAATAATAATAAATACAAGTCTTGCATCTCTTAAATGCCTAAATCTTATTAATAATGTTTCCTTTTAGAATTGTATGTAAATGCCATGTTAAATTTTATTTTTTGTAATCTCTTTAATCAGAAACAAGGGAATTAGCCAGCTGTTTGGAACTCATGTTAAGAAGTAATTAAACATCTGATTGAATATCTGTGCATATCAAATGAGAAAGGCTAGTGTTTGTACACAAGACAGACTACACCGATTATAATTTCACAAGGCCCTACCAGATGACAATGGTAGAGTGGCGGTTAAAGGTTTGCTCCAATATTTCTACGTCTATGACATTTTCCCTCAAAAAAAAAAAATCCCATAGTTTGGCAGGTAGTTTAGCATAACACGTAAATCATGGGAACTAAATTTTCATTGATTAAAACATATCTTTACAGCTGAATACCAACATATATTTTTGTATTATGCAATATTTTCCAAGGGAATGTTGCACATTTCACAAGTTTTACAAAATGAAATTATCAGATATTTTGTTATAAAAACATTTCTCAATACCTTTCGCATTTGAAGATAAATAGAATGTAAAATGATAAATAGAAGATGGCAAAAAGAATTATTTTCAATTTCATAAATGTATTAGTTGTTTTAGGAAAGATGTATGGTGTGTGTTTTTTTAAGACTTGAGGTGAATAGGCTGTGTCCAGAATAATTGTGGAGTAATTTAATGCCACTTTTGCTATAGATCCATGCTGCCTTTTCCTTGCAATTTAAAGTATGTGTTCTGAAATATAAATATGAAAAAAATGAAAATAAAATCTACATTTTAATATTTTATAGTATTAATATTAATGCTTAATTGACATGGTTCTTGGAAAAGTCGGAGCTGTTGATTTAAATCACTGGCAGTTTGGAAAAAAAAGTAAAAATGCTATAACTTTGAGTTGTATATTAAGATTTGCATAGTGGATCAGACTATTAATCTTTTTAGCCCAACATCACATAGTGGACAACTTTTCATTCTTAAGAAGGAGATAAAATCCTCCATAACACATATGCCCAATCGTGCAATGAAATTTTATTTCTTGGACTTCTTCAGAGTAAAAAGTGTCTATTCATCATTATGTTTCATTTTACGATGTGGACTATTGCCCAGAGGAATTCTGCAAAGGTTCAAAGATTAATTTTACATGTGGCACCAAGTTGGACCTGAATCTAGGCTTTGAAACTTGTAATAATTCTTTCACTAATATGATTATTTTTCATAATTCCTTAGAGGTTACTGTAATGCAAGTACATGAATCAACATTGTTTGATAAGTTGCAGAAATGATGTATTTCAGGGCAATGAAATTTGGCATATTTTACCAAAGATTTTCAAAGCCTACTATTCCAACAGTTGATAAAGTTATTATAACACAGCAGTTCAAACATTGCTATCTTACATTTGTATCCTTAAAAGATCACAGAACCAAGAGTTCAACAGTACTCGAATATTTTCATAAAATATGATTTAGTTTACTGCCCAGAATTTAGAGGGTTTTATATGCTCACTGATTATAAAGTCAAAGAGTCATCCAAAGAATGTCATAGAGGTTCAGTTGATAAAAGACACCTTAACTGAAATTATCTTTTATTATTTATTGTTTTTTTTTAAATTATTTGAGTAAAGTTGACACACAATGTTATATTAGTTTCAGGTGTACAACATAGTGATTCAACGTCTCTAGATGTTACACTATGCTCACCGCAAGTGTAGTTACCATCTGCCATTATATAACACTATTACAATATCACTGAATATATCCTGAAATTATATTTTATTTTACAGATCACATTAAAACCCTGCTAAAGGTCAAGGTTTTCCTGGGTTGATGGTATCTCCCAACTTCTCTGATGGTGTAACTGTATGTAATTCTATTTTTCAATATCAATTCCAGGCATATATACTATATATACATGTTAGTATGACTTCTAGAATGTGCAGGTAAGATCATTACTTATTTCTTCTACTTATTCAACAATAAGATCAGGTAAGTTCCTAGACTCAGCTAGTGTGTCTTGATCTTAGATCAGGTTGACCTGGGAAGGCTGAGGGTCAACAATGAGGAGTTTATTCTTGATCAACTGTACTCTACTGAACTCTGTGGTCATGCTGCATTTTAGATTCTGCCAATATGGATGAGCTTCCTCTGATGTACGTTTTGTGGGTTCCAGCACACATCCAGACTTGCCTCCATAAGTCTGGGCTTGGAAGGAGTGACTAGTTATGCTTTCAGAAGGTCTGGTCTGCAATAGTGTGATGATCTGACTTCTTGAATGTACTTCTGTACCTTTTTTTATATGTAAATGTGCTTTGAATTACCAATGAGATGTTCATGTCTGATCTCTCAGTCTGAGCCTATTACTGATATGTGTCACTAATAATTGTGCATTAGCTAAACATGGACAATCCCCAGATCTAGTTCCCTAGTCCCCCTGAATGTGTGTGTATGTGTGTGTGTTTAATAAAATTTCAAAAATTGAAGAAGACTACATAATAGATTCTCATGATCCATCACCCAACATCAACAATTTTCATTTAATACGATCTTCCACTCCACCTCCCATAGAGAGACACCCAGGTTCCAGTAAAAAAAAAAAATCCACTCTCTGGTTTGATAAACACATGCATTTCAGCCTTTCTTGATACTAGCTTCTCTGTCTGAAGTGCTTATAGCAAACCAGTTCTTTATTCCCAGCTCAGCTCACTCCTTCACCATCTAGTTTCACTTTAATCTTTGAGAAGAGTGACCTGAAAACCAAGCTCCCTCTTTAATCTGTCTCCACATCATGTTCAAGGCATGCCATCATTTAAGTTATACTTTTTGCCTCCACCTATATGATCACATTAGGTAGAGGTTACTTATGGCCATGAAGATCATCTTCTTAAATATTTTTACATCCTGTGTAAAACTCTTAAGACTAAAGTATGTTTGAATAAAAATTATAACAAATACTTAATAATATGGTATTTTTATGTATATCTTGCATAGTAATGTATATGAAATTTTTTACTACATTTCTCTTTTAGACTTAATGGATAAAATATTCCCCTATTTGAGTAAATTTCTGGTAACTATTCCATCCCAGTGTCCTGGATAAAACAAAATTCTGAAATAGTACCACCTCCATATTGGTAAGCATATACATATTTGCCTCACTTGAAAGTTTATGCTTGGAAATCATATTACACCTGAAAACAGTCTCAGCAACACCATCTACAATTCCAGTGATGTTAATCCATGTACATTCACCCACACTTCACTACCTGGTTCATAGGGTTATTGAACGCTCATTGTAATTTAAGTGAAGTGACAGGTCAATTCAAGCAACTGATTTCATCTTGTTTTTGCTGCTTGATTTTGATTGAAATTACCCACAACACCCAATGTGTTGACACTGTATTAACATGGCTCTCTACCCAGTGGCATCTCTGGCACAGAGCGGGGTAGAAATTCAGAGGGTTTGGGGGAAAAGTGGGTAAGGACGGGGGTATATTAAATATTTAACAGTTTCAGGAGAGATACAGTATTCATTTAAGGAAAGCAAAATGATACAGTTGTATACATGCATATAAATATACCTCCCTGGATAATGTTTCTTATCAAACTTTGAAAGTTAAATCTATGTATGTAAGTGATGAATCACTGAATTCTACTCCTGAAACCAATATTGCACTGTATGTTAACTAATATCTAAATTTAAAAAAGAAAGTTGAAATGAAAAACCCACCAAAATACTTTGTTACAACCTGTCCACTTTCTGTTGCCCCCTCAAATTTCGCTGTGCATTCTCTAGAAAAATACGTATCTTTATATATGCCTTATAAGGTATCTATAGGATATTAAACTTAAATATTACTTCACCATATATATACCTATCTATATACATATATATTTCTAATTAAAAAATAACTTAACCAAGAGAATGATGATTTTTTCCTATAATACATTTTACTCCAATAGAATTACCTAGCACATTAATCAATCAGGTCATCAACCCTGATTTTCTAGGGTTTGCTCTTCAGTTAAATTAGATCATCCGCTGGTGGGGAATAACATTTCTCCACAGTCATTGGGCCAAACCTGCAAATACAATGATCTTTCATGTCTAAAGGACTGTCAGTAGCAATTAACGGGATTTATTATTAAAGTGTCTAAAATCACAGATTCTAATTTTCTGCTTCAGTGTATGAGTCTGTACTATTATATTTGCTCACAAATTTGCATAATTTAGAAGTTTAAAACATTCCCAAACTTCAAGTATTTATTCTCTGTCGGGGCAAATGTACTGTCACATATTTCTTTCTAATTTGCTTTTTCAGATTACAAAATTTTGGCAAGAAGAAGTCTCCCTGTAACTTTCTGAACAAAATTATTCATCAGAAATAGAGTAGAAAACACTGACTTTCTAAATATTTTATTTTTAAACTAACTTTGGCTAATTAGTATTAACAGAAATTCTTGCAAGGTTCACCCACATCTTCAATACATAATACATATTAGAAATAAATAACATTACTGGTAATAATGCATGACTTTGATTTAAAAAGTAAAACCTCTGCTTCTCAATGAAGAGGACTAACTCATTCAATCCTCACAAAACCTCTATTATTTCCATTAATAGATGAGGTAGCTGAGATTGAAAGTGATTGAGTTTCTAATCCCTCAGCTAGTAAACTGATGAGGCAGGATTCCAACGTTGTTCTGTTTTCATGACTTGCTTCTTCCCCACTACTTTATTTTGCAGTAGGCAGGAAGGTACAGGGGTGGAATTCTAGATTGTTCTACCTGCCAAACCATCAGCCTATACTCTCCCCTTTAATATATCAATATACTTTCAGTAAATAAAATGCATTTAAACATAATGGGATTTCACAGGAATATGTCACATTATAGAATATGATAATTCAAAATAGATTACACTTGAGAATAATGTAAAAACAGAATATAACCATTTTTTGATCATTTTGCTTTATGAAACTACCAACCCCCATGTGGATTTATTTCATACAATGAACTAAATGATGTGTCTGACGTAGAAAATATTTGTTCACTGCACATGCAGGAGGGAGAGAAGCTATTCATTAATTGTCATCTTCCCAAGTAATTATAAACTGGAGAACATGCTTGGAATCACTTCAGGGAATATATTTCTAGGGGAAAAATAGACAAATGTGTATGTAACAGCTAAGCATTCTTAAAGGGTGAGGTTCTCCAGATTTGCTTTTTTCAAGGCTTTACGTTTAGTCTTAGAAACTGTCATTTCTCTTGTTCTGCATAAAATATGGCATTAAACGAGCCATACTGTTCCTTTCAAGTTGATTTGTGTTCCCTGAGACAGGGCATCAAATCACTGTGGGGTACCCCCCTGCTCTTGATTGCCTGGAAGAATAAAACTGGTAAAGAGATAGTGCCTCACTGGAGAACCCAACTGAAAGAAAGCACAGAGCAAAACCATTGATTTGACCTGTTAAATGGATTATTCAAGCTGCATATAAAATTTTCTTGTAATTTTAGGTTGTCACCAAATTGATTTATGATTAATGCTGGGTGAATAGTTCAGAATAATAAATCTGGGCTTAATCCATACAAAAGCATACACATATATTCTGCCTCCCAACAGAAGCAAGGTCTTTTTATTAGCTGTGTTCAGATCTGACTCATGAAATCTTTCACTCTGAGCAACTCAGGATTCAAGAAGAGAACTCATCTTGTCCTTATTCCATTCCCTTGAAGTCCCTGGGAGATTTTCTAAATGCAGTTGTGGAAATATGCTCTAAGCTTCAAGGTAGTCATGTATATGCAAATGTGTTGGTATATTTTACAGTTTCATCACCTAGTGCCTTTATATAGTTGTTGTCTTTCCTTTGAAGCCTGATGGAACCAGGAATAAGCAAAAATATATAGACTAAAAGAAAAAAAAAGTGAGAAATGATTCCAGAAACCGTGGGGATTTCACACTATAAAGGTCCTGAGGTACAGATTACATGGAAGAATAGTTAACATAGAACAACCCAGTATTCAACCCGGTTTTCATTAGGCATACCCAGTTGAGTACCAAAAAGTATAAGCAACATTAGTAGTTCAAAGGAATAAAACAATGATTTTCAAATTTAACATACAATGTTTTTTTCTTTAGTCTACTTAAATGCTACTTTTAAGTAGAGGATAATTTTTTTATCATATTTCTTTCAGAAACTTTAGATAAATGTGTCTTTTTCTAGGAGAAATATTTTATGTCTCATTGTTTTAATATGGAATAACATTTTTCCTTTAATGTTTTTAGTCATTTTACAGTTTAGTCTCCACATAATTTGAATGTTTACAGCAAATATTTAATGCTCAATCCATAGATAAAAATTATTGAAATTTAGACCATTTTAACCTATCATTATAGATTAATTTGTCTTCTAAATTAATTTGAAACTAACTAGCCAGATAAAGTGTTTTCAAATAACAAAGTATTCTACCTTTGAATGGCACTGAACATATTAATATAAATACAGAGATAGGCATATTCACAAGACTTTAGTACGTGTCCTGGGAAACATTTGAAATACTACACATTGCATATGTTGGGTACAAATTATAAGCTATATGCTTTCTAGGATTTGTTTGTATCTTTTTGTATTCCTAATAAAAGAACAATACACATTAAGTTTATAGAAATATTAACCTCAAAACATCCATATCTTGAATACTGCAAATTATATTTTCTTGGTCAAAAGCATGCATTTTAATAACCATTCATATTAAGGTACAGGAGGAATATTGAGGTAGAAATCATAAGCCAAGTATTTAGCTTTGGACTTTGCATTGTTAATTAGCATGACCTTCATGTGTCTTTTATCCCTAAAATGATATAGTATCTGTCCAATTTAACTAACACGCTTTTTATAAAACAAAGGAAATGAGAGACTATGTATTAATGCATTTAATAATCTCTGAAGTGATATCTGAGGATGATTTCTTAGAAATTTATGTTTACCATTTTCCTACCTGACATATATTCCTAAATAGCATTTCTGTAGAAATGGATAGATTAAAGGGAATGTTATTCAATGAGTAGCATGTGAACAGAAATAAAATAAACTGCAAAGTTCCAAGGAAATTGCTTGTGGCCACTCACTGAACTTCCTGGTACCTCAGAGAGTGCAATGATACCTGAAAAAAGTGATGGATGGTGAGAAGCACGCACCAAATACAAGTCATCAAGTCCTGAAAATTGTATACACACACTCTCCCAATCTGTAATTGCCTTCTCAATCACTAATGCAGTCTGCACGGGAACGTCATTTCCTATTTCCTCACAAGTACACAGACTGCACAGATCAGCCAGTAACTAGACGTCATCTGGTCCTTGCCCTGTTGTCACTATTTTTTGCCCAAATCTTAGCATTATATAACTTTAACCTGATTTCATGAAAAACAATATTTGAGATAAGACTAAAAGACTTATTTGTCTGTTTCCTGAATACCTCAGTGATACCCTAGTTTGGGGATGGGTAAAGGGACAAGAAAAACAAGCAGAAGAGAGTTCTGAATTATAGATACTGAAAACGAGGAATTGATGGGAACAACATCTGAACATGTCCAGTGTGTAGAGATCTGGCTTTGGACGGGAAAGGAGAGAACTGAAAAAGCTTAACCCATTACCTAATAAGTTATAGCTAACTATGGAAATTACTTTTGATCACCATTTTTTCATGCACACGAGAGCTTTAAAATAATTACATTTTCTTATTAGCAATCAAAATAACACATGGATAATCTACCAGCATAATTAGCTTTCGTCTCCAATAGAACATAGGTTCTATCTACATTTCTGTAGGATTGATTATTAAGGAACAGACAATTTAATCTAAATTTTGAATGGCATAGTTGATTTAGGAGGACTTACAAAATAAAGTCAAATTTCCATAAGAGTTCAATTTTGTATTCTGCAATTTTTATATCTTTTGGAACATTTGTCCATTTGCAATGTGAATTAAGAACTAAATAATGTTTGCTTTAATTTAACAAATATGGCGGCACTTGGCTGGCTCAGCTGGTTAAGCATCTGACTCTTGATTTCAGCTCAGGTCATGATCTTATGGTCATGGGATCGAGCCCCACGTAGGGCTCTGCACTGACAATACAGAGCCTGCTTGGGATTCTCTGTCTCTCTCTCTCTCTGCCTCTCCCACCACTCATACTTGACCATGTATGCTCTCTCAAAATAAATAAACATTTAAAAACAATTTAACAAATATGGGAGGATAAATTTTTAATGAAAAAAAAATGAGGCACTTTTCCAGCAAGTATCTGAGCAATAATAACAAAACAATAATAAGTGCTGTTGAACTTTTACTGAAAAATATAGAGATTTAATCATATATTTTCCTATGTCTCAGTCTATGCTTCCCATTTGCTTAGAAATGCTACAAAGGTGGGATGCCTGGGTGGCTCACTCGGTTAAGTGTCTGACTTTGGCTCAGGTCATGATCTCATGGTTCATGAGCTCAAGCCCCGCGTCGGGCTCTGTGCTGACAGCTCAGAGCCTGGAGTCTGTTTCGGATTCTGTGTCTCCTTCTCTCTCTTGGTCCCTCCCTGGCTCTCTCAAAAATAAATAAATATTTTTAAAAAGTTAAAAAAAAGAAAAAAGATATATTACGAAGGTTATTATTAAACCAGAACCTATCATGGAGAATCTACTCATTGCGTTCTTTGTTCCTTATAATAAAATGCAAGTGACTTTAATGTGGTTTCTATGGTCCTTATCTAACAGCTCAGGCTGTTCTAACAAAATGCCATAGCCTGGGTGGCTTATACAAGGTAAATTTTTTTCTCACAGTTCTGGAGGCTGGAAGTCTGAGATGAGGGTGCCAGCGCAGAGCCCTCCTCCTGGCTTGCAGATGCCTGCCTTCTCACGTGGTCTCACAGGGGCAGAGAGAGGGCTCGCCTGTGGACTCCTCATCACAAGGGCTCCACCCTCATTACCTCATTTAAACTTAATTACGTCCCCAAATTCCATCTCTGAATAACATCACACACATGAATGTTGGGGAGGGGAAGACAATCAGCCAATCAACCCCACTGAATTTCAGACCTCAAATTCCTCATCGTGTACTACTCTCACTTTTGTCTGTAGGTTCAAGCCCCTCTGGACTTTATATGGTTCTAAAACACAAGTGTCTCTTTTCTGCCTTGGGTCCTCCACATACGCTTTCCTTTTCCTGAAATTCTTCCCTGTCTATTTTTGCCTGCTCTCTCCTCTTCATTCTGTTTTCTAGTCCAACCACCTCTTCCAGAAATCTTGCTGATTCCAGTCTCCTCCAGCCTCTCTGGTACCACTTTGTCTTGTTTTGGCTTCTTTTTTTTTTTTTAACTTTTTTTTTTAACGTTTATTTATTTTTGAGACAGAGGGAGATAGAGCATGAATGGGGGAGGGGCAGAGAGAGAGGGAGACACAGAATCGGAAGCAGGCTCCAGGCTCTGAGCCATCAGCCCAGTCAGGCTCGAACTCACGGACCGCGAGATCGTGACCCGGGCTGAAGTCGGACGCTTAACCGACTGAGCCACCCAGGCGCCCCTTGTTTGGGCTTCTTTACAGCATTTATCAACACCTAAAACTAGCTCCTTTGTACATTGATTTGCTGATTTTGTTTGTCTATTTCTCTCACAGCATACAAAAATTCTGAGAGCAATCAACTTCTCTGCCTTGTCCCCTACTTTTCCCTAATGCCTAGCATACTGTAATCACTCGAGAAATATTAACTGAATGAGTTAATCATGGAACATTTCCTTATGGAGTAAAACAACAGCAATCTGGATCTTAGAATTTGAAATGGCCTCTCAATGTAAAAGTGACTTCTCTTCTACCTCTCCTCAAAAAATAGGTAATAAAGCAGCAGATCCTATGCCCTCAGTCACAGCCAGCGTGGCATTGAAAAAAAAAAAAACACAAAATTTACATCAGTATACTGATGTATAGAACCACAAAATTACATCAGTATACTGTAAAGGCTTGTCTACCAGGCAAAAGGAAATGCATTTTCTTATTGGTAGATACTTTTTAAAAATTTTTTTTAATGTTTATTTATTTTTGAGAGAGAGAGAGAGTGAGATAGGATCAGAAGCAGTCTCTGTGCTGCCAGAGTAAGATGGACAAGGCGTTAGAACTCATGAACCTGCAAGATCACGACCTGAGCCACAGTTAGACGCTCAACTGACTGAGCCACTCAGGTGCCTTTTAAACTGAACATTTAAAGATACTTTTAAACTAAGCACTTTCCTGTGAAAGTGGAAAAGAAAAAGGGAAGTGGCGTGTGACAAAATGTAAAGGAAAAGCAGCAGAACATGGAAAACAGGAGAACACCTCCCTTAGTGCTGGGAATGACTAGAACAGATTAGTGTGGACTTAGAGGTCCCTATGCTCCGGAAGAAAAGAGAGACGGACAAAGAGAAGACTAAACCCTTGGCACAGGGGAGATGTGATGGAGGGCGTGGTCATTCTTGCCAGTCTTAGCAGACGACACCACAAGACAGACAAGAAGGAGAGATTACGGCACCAGAGTCAGACAGCACTGACTTCAGTCCCAACTCAGCTTCTTACTGTGTCACTTAACCTTCCTGAACAAATGTCATCTGTGAAATGGAGGTTTTATCTTGGGGGACTATCTTAAATGAATTTTAAGCCCAAAACTTTGTAGTATTCAATGAGCGATGATTAGTTTTCCCAGTAGTCAGTTTCAACAGGGAGATAGGCACATTCTCTACGATTGCAAAATTTGAAATGATAGCTTTCCTGATAGCAGTTATACTGCTGCCACAGATACTTACATGAGGTTGTTTAAACACCTCAATAAAAACTCAGTAATAAAACAAATGAGCAAATAAATAAGCAAAGAAAAAAAGGAAGAATCAGACCATAAGTACAGAGAACAACGTGGTGGTTGCCACGGGAGAGGGCAGTGGGGGGATAGACACAATGAATAAAGGGGAATGAGAGATATGGGCTTCCAGTTAAGGAAGGAGTTAAGTCACGGAGATAAAAGGTACAGCATGATAGCTACACCTGTGGTGAGCACAGCAGAGAGTATGACCTGTTGAGTCACTACGCCGTGCATGTTAAACTAAAGCAACATTCTGTGTCAACTATACTTCAGTGGAAAAAAAAAAGACACATGCTTCACCTTCAAGACAAATTATCCTTTCAAATCTTAATGGCTGTAGGTGAAAACAAATAAAATAAAATGAAGTTGTTTATGAGTTTATTTCTCTACTTGCAAAAAGATCTGAATTCACTAAACCCACGCACAGTTTAATAGGAAGGCCTACATAATGATTAGTGTAGGTGGCCGGCAAAGCGAAAGTACGACATGTGATTGAACCAGCCTAGAATTAGAGTGAGAGAGCCCAGTCCTCTATAGGAAAAGAAGGACAAGAGTTGGAGAGTTAAAAAAAAATGGTTGTCATTTGTTTCTCAAAATGAATATATGCACATGATTTGTAAGAGTCAAAACTGGATAAATATTTGCAAAGTCTGTTTTGATTCATGATTAGGAATATTGCGGTTACACAGGGCACACTCCACTTTTCTCAAGAAGAGGAAAATGACTGAGAATCTTGCGGATAATAGGGAACCTTTCTTTGGAAGCAAATTCCAGGACAATTGTTACAGACCATGTCCACTCAGCACTACGTCCCACTCTATAGACAGCAGATCACTGTGCCAGATTGTTTAATCATGGCCTGCAGTCCTGGACGACAGGCTCTGTTCCATATGCTGTCTTTAGAACAGCTATGTGTAGAAATACTTGTCAAGGGCAATTACAGTAGAAAAGCGCTCATTCTTGAAGTGAAATAATTGAATTAATTATAATCTTAGCAGGATTTTATCCAGTGGAGAAAATACTAAATCGACTGTGATTAAAACCAAAGCTGTTTAGTTTAGAATTTAAAGTAAAGAAACACAAGCAGTCAAGTATGGCAGATCCTCGTGTAGGTTTAAGAAGCAGTGAACAGTCAGTGAGAGTGGACTTGAAATGGATTTGAAGGGGAGTGTGCAGTGTTTATATAAACATGTGGAGGAAAATGACAACCAGGTTCACTGAGCATCGATCTAGGTCCTTCCGCAGGTTCTCACATTTATTTTAATTCTAAAGTAATTTTACTTTTACCTTGCAAATGATGAAAGCATGATTACAAAGTTTTAAGAATTTTTCAGGTATATTTAATTTGGCCTGACTGAGATCTTTTTCTATACTGTGCTATTTTTAAGCTCACAATATGTAAAATGTTATGAGATGAGGTTTAGGTGTGGGAATGTATGTGAAATTTATACAGACGTGAGTATAAAGAGTATAAAGAGGATTGGAACATATTGGGGACTTAATTAATCCTTCATGATTTCAGAGGATTCTGGGAATATCCGATAAACAATTAAGATTTCCAGAAAAAAATTCCTTTCCAGGATAGTGGGGGTCCAAGAAAATGGGACTTGGTCTTTTTAGTCTCTTTCCCAAATTAATGATTTTTAATTAAAATGGCATGTCCCACTGTGTCTTCTCAAGGCTATACAGCTGTTTTAACAGAGGTGAAATTCAGTGATGAGGACTAATATCTAAAAACTCAAGATCAATGTCCCATGGTGTAACACTTTTCTTCCCTTCTGCTTTTCCAGGGGGATGGAGTTTTCTACAGGAAAAACCATGGCAGTTTCACTGATGTTAAGGACACACGGGTGACAGGTTTTGGGTGCGAGTAAAGTAATTCAAATACTGCCACTCTTGGTGGAATCACTAGCAAAATGCCCAGAGGGTGCCCAGGAAGTCATCTGAGAGAAAAGCACTCATTAGGAGATAGTATCCTTCTCACTCAAGAAGAGAAAGACTGCCTTCTTCCCCTCTCCTCATCCTTATTGTGGAGGTCCATGGACTTCTGATGTTGAGACTGAGACAGTCATCAGGTATACCATTGATGTTTGCTTTTTTAAATGAAGTATAGTTGACACATAATGTTACAAGAGTTGCACGTGTATAACACAATGATGTGACAAGTCTATATGTATTATGCTATTCACCACAAGCGTAGCTACTGTCACTATACAATGCTATTACAATACCATTGACTATATTCCCTAGGATGTACCTTTTATCCCCATGATTGATCGATTGATTGATTGATTTTTGGCTGATCTACTTTCATTTCATTAAAGCTCTTAAAAAATTGCTGGAGGAAGTAGTCCTAAAAGAGAAGCATCACACTGCAATGGCTTTCCCATGGCTCATGAAATGTGCATCCTCATTGTAGAACACGTATGCAGGAGTTTCTCTGGGAGTGAGAAGTCTACCAATATGGTTTACATAAAATGAGATCACTGAAGTGGAACCGTGCTGTTATGTGGACTGTACAGATGAGGAAGATGGCACTCATTTGAGTAGAACCGATGATTGTTTATTGTAGGGTTACGGGCACATTCATCTAATAACGAGTACGTCAAAACAGGAGTCTTTTTCTCCTTGGTAATTTTCAATATATAAAATGAAACAGCAGAGATGTTAAGAAAACATTGACTGGGGCGAGACTCGAGATTCATCTGATGTGAACAGGACTCTGTTATTCATAGATACATCTATCAGCACTAGGTTCTATGGGGAAAAAAACAAAAACAAAAACAAAACAAAACACACTCTCCAATTCCAATATACCATTCCTGGGCATGATTTTGTGCTACTCTCCAAGAGCAGTGACCAGGGTTAGATGGCAATATTCTCCTGACAATAGCAGGATTTTGAATTATGGTCTGCCTCCACCATTCAGTGGCAAGCAATCAGCAGATTAAGAGTAAGTCAGTGCATTAGAAGGAGAAAATGCCTGGAAAGGGATTCTTATGATGCTCTCCTCCTGCTTGGTAGAGGTTCTGAGGTCATTACCAGTAGAGGAAGGGGCAGGGTTTTGTCCTCGGTGTTAGTGACTGAACTGCTCTTTCAAGGGAAGGTTTTTGCTTTGCTTTCTCATTGGCTGAGAAATCCTATAAAAACAGACAGGTTCTATCAAAATATGAGTTTGAGGGGGAAAACCAAAATTTCAAGCAAAGTAATTTTGAGCAGAATGAATTTCACTTGTATTAAAATCATCAATATATTGCACCTTTACAGAACACCATTTATACTTCAGACACAACAAGAATGGGGATGAGAACAGAAAAACCATACTGCCTTCCAGGAGCTTATGATACATAATCTTTGATATTTGACATAATAATATATGATGCACATACACAGTGAAACATATAAAGAGAGTGCTGTGTTCTGAGAGTACTTAGAAAACACAACCAGTTCCTACCTTGGAGATCTGGAAAGTAGTTCCATGGGAAATGGAAAAATGTAAATTAAAAAAAAATAAAGTAGCTTCCTTATTCTTTATCTTCAAAAATAAAGGATATCAAAGTTAAGGATATGTAAGGAGTTTTCCTCCTCACCTCTTATATTCAAGAAGCACTACTCCTCAGTTAACAATAACATCTTTTTCTTGGTGACCTAAGTTTTCTGAAAAGCGATTGCTCTCTGAATCAGCAGTGTTGATAAGGCAAAGTACATCCCAAGCGCGGCTTTCACAGAGCTCTCCCACAGTCTAAAGAGGATGAGAAGCACTTTAGTAAATGGCTTTCTACAAGTCATATGATACCATTTGCAGTGTGAAACATCTTAACTTTTATG